>NC_045985.1:13775639-14018139 GCF_010909765.2 Amblyraja radiata | reverse complement strand
CTTTGTCTCCAGAGATGCTGTCTGACCCACTGAGTTAGTCCAGCTATTTGTGTCTATCTAAGGTGTAAGCCAGCATCGGCAGCTCTTTCCTGCACACGGGTTTGTAGGCTAATTAGCTTCTGTAAATTGCCCCTCGTGTGTATGGAGTGGATGAGAAAGTGGGATAAGGTGGAAATAGTGTGAACGGGAGATCAATGGTTGGCATGGATTCATTGGGCCGAAGGGCCTGTTTCCGCGCTGTCAGGACTTTCATATGTACTGGATAGACTCGGTTTGTACTCGCTAGAATTTAGAAGATTGAGGGGGGATCTCATAGAAACGTACAAAGGGGTTGTATTCTTAAGGGGTTGGACAGGCTAGATGCAGGAAGATTGTTCCCGATGTTGGGGAAGTCCAGAACAAGGGGTCACAGTTTAAGGATAAGGGGGAAATCTTTTAGGACCAAGATGAGAAAAACATTTTTCACGCAGAGAGTGGTGAATCTGTGGAATTCTCTACCACAGAAGGTAATTGAGGCCAGTTCATTGGCTATATTTAAGAGGGAGTTAGATGTGGCCCTTGTGGCTTCGGGGATCAGGGGGTATGGAGAGAAGGCAGGTACAGGATACTGAGTTGGATGATCAGCCATGATCATATTGAATGGCGGTGCAGGCTCCAAGGGCCGAATGGCCTCTACTCCTGCACCTATTGTCTATGTTCTATGTTTATTTCATATTTTTATGACTTGGATGGGAAAGTCGGATATATGATTAGCACAGGCTCGAACGGCCGAATGGCCTACTCCTGCACCTATTTTCTATGTTACTATGTATCTTTCAATCAATTCTTTTGGCCTGTTGTTGGCCTTGTCTGTATATAAAGGTTATGTGGAGAAGGCATTAGAATGGGGTTGAGAGGGAAAGATAGATCAGCCATAATTGTATGGTGGAGTAGACTTCATGGGCTGAATGGCCTAATTGCGCTCCAATGACTTATGAAGATGTATTTATTCCTGGGCCACTGGTTGTGTTGGGGCTGCACCTATATTATACCTGCTGCCAGTTGCAGCCCCTGTTCCCTGCCTCCCGCTCACTCGCTGTCCTCTTCTCTCCCGCAGCGTTCGAAGGGACGGAGATACTGTCGGAGGTGGTGTTCAATGACCCGGACTCGCTGCGCGCCACCCTGAACATGGAGGACGAGGCGAGGGAGCCCAATGGGCCGGAGGTGAGTGTCCGCGGGCATCGGATGGCAGAAAAAACCCAGCGCAGCGCCCCTCACCCGCCCACCGTAACCCCACACCCCACACCCTCCCGCCACCCCGTCCCTTAGTTTAGTTTAGAGATACAGCGCGGGAACAGGCCGACCAGCAATCCCTGCGCACTTACACTATCCTACACACACTAGGGACAATTAACATTTATACCAAGCCAATTAACCCACAAACCTGTCGGTCTTTGTAGTGTGGGAAGAAACCGAAGATCTCGGAGAAAACCCACACAGATCACGGGTTCGGACTCCGTACAGACAGCACCCGTAGTCGGGAGTGAACCCGGGTCACCGGCACTGTGAGGCAGCAACTCTACCTCTGCGCCATCGTGCCCCTTATCCACAACCTGCACCCGTTATGGAGCCTGGAGTTCTCCAGCGATGGCTTGCCGTGTCCGATAGCCCCTTGAGTCGGCAGCGGGCACATTCATTGCCCCCCCTACCCCACCCCGCCTGCAGAGAACCACCCTCTAGCTCTAGGGAGACAAGGTGGCACAGCCCCCGTGTTTAGTTGATCAGTTTAGAGATACAACGAGGAAAACAGGCCCTTCGGCCCACCGAGTCCGCACCGACCTGTGATCCCCGCAAACTAACTTTTTACCCTGCACGCACTGGGGACAATTTACAATCACACCAAGCCAATTAACCTACAAACCTGTACGTCCTTGGAGTGCGGGAGGAAAACCCACGGGGAAATCGCGCAAACACCGTAACAAACTGCACCTGTGGTCAGGATCGAACTCGGGTCTCTGGCGCTGTGAGGCAGCAACTCTACCGCTGCGCCACCGTGCCGCCCCGTGGGGCCTCCACTAACGGCGGCGGGTCTTGTGCCCACAGGTGGACCGCAAGTGTTCCCGTTGCGGGCATGAGGGGATGGTGTACCACACCCGGCAGACACGCTCGGCAGATGAGGGGCAGACAGTCTTCTACACGTGTACCAGCTGCAGGTGGGTGCGGTGAAACATAGAAACATAGACAATAGGTGCAGGAGTAGGACATTCGGCCCTTCGAGCCAGCTCGGCCATTCAATATGATCATGGCTGATCATCCAACTCAGTATCCTGTACCTGCCCTCTCTCCACACCCCCTGATCCCTTTAGCCACAAGGGCCACATCTAACTCCCTCTTAAATATAGCCAATGAACTGTGGCCTCAACTACCTTCTGTGGCAGAGAATTTCAGATATTCACCACTCTCTGAGTGAATTTTTTTTTCTCATCTCGGTCCTAAAAGATTTTCCCCTTATCCTTAAACTGTGGCCCCTTGTTCTGGACTTCCCCAACATCGGGAACAATCTTCCTGCATCTAGCCTGTCCAACCCCTTAAGAATTTTGTAAGTTTCTATAAGATCCCCCCTCAATCTTCTAAATTCTAGCGAGTACAAGACGAGTCTATCCAGTCTTTCTTCATATGAAAGTCCTGACATCTCAGGAATCAGTCTGGTGAACCTTCTCTGTACTCCCTCTATGGCAAGAATGCCTTTCCTCAGATTAGGAGACCAAAGCTGTACGCAATACTCCAGGTGTGGTCTCACCAAGACCCTGTACAACTGCAGTAGAACCTCCCTGCTCCTATACTCAAATCCTTTTGCTATGAATGCTAACATACCATTCGCTTTCTTCACTGCCTGCTGCACCTGCGTGCCTACTTTCAATGACTGGTGTACCGTGACACCCAGGTGAGGGGGAGTTCATGGTGGGCACTGCGTCCCCCACCCCTACAGTCACCGTCAGTGGGAGTGTAGTCAAGAGATACAGCGTGGAAACAAACCCTTCGGCCCACCAAGTCCACACCGACCAGCGATCGCCCGTACACTAGTCCTATCCTGCACACACTCGGGACAATCCACCGAGGCCCATTAACCTACAAACTTGCACAAACCTCAGGTAGCTATTAAATCTTATTTCGGTGATTCAGGCCCTTCGACCCATTGGGTCCACAACAGCAGGGATCGGGCCCAGGGTTCGCTGGTGAACCGATGCCGCGGTGTGGGAGTGTCGGGGAGGGGTGTGATCTCGTTGTCACTGTCAGCCCGCTCACACCACTGCCACCTTTCCTCAACTCCGCCCCTCTCTTGTTTTTGTTCCCAGGCACCAAGAGAAGGAAGACTCGTGACCGAGGGGCCGAGCGAGGAGGGGTGGGGGTGGGGAGAGTTGCTGGGGTTGGGTGGTGTGTGTGAGAGTGCGTGTTTGTGTATGAGTGTGTGTGTAAGTATCTGTACGTGTGAGTGGATATGTGTATGTATCTGAGTGTGTGTGGGAGTGAGTGTGTATGTTTTAGTTTGAGTGTGTAAGAGTCTGTGTGTGATCGTGTGAGTGAGTCCGGGTCCAATGTTTGAGAATGTATAAGTGTGTGATAGTGAGTGTGTAAGAGTGAGCCTGTGAGTATGAGTGTGTGTACGTATGTGTGAGAGAGTGTGTGTGTATGTGCGTGAGGGTGAGTAACTATATGAATGTGTGTGTATGAGTGCGTGTGTTTTACATAAGTGTGAGTGTGCGGGGTGTGAGATTCCATGCCGGATGTGGACCACTGCCCCGATGGTCCCCGGACCCCCCTGTTAAGGTTTGTTTTTGCTTCAAACAGATAACAACCCAATAATTAGTAATAAAGCAGTAAAATCTTTATTTTGCCCAGATGGGAGTGGCAGTCATCTCTCACAGTATGTAAAATGTTCACTCTATCCCCACACACAGAGGTAATGTTCAAACGGATATATTTATACCCCAATAATCAGCAATTCAACAATTCTTTATCTTACAGAGCACTGTACAGCCTCTTGCCTGTTAGGATTGACAGGTTCTTCAGATAGAGGAAAGCTTAGCCCAGATATGGTTATGCTGAAGGAGCTATTTTTTTGCAGATTCAAGCACTCTTGTTTTTTGACCTTGTTGATCTATTGTTTGTACATTGCAATCTGTGGAGCAGAGGGAAAGAACCATTGTCTGAACATTTTTCTGATTGCTTATGTCATAGAGCAAAAATATCGAGTGTTACTGTGCTGAAATCTTGCTTGCGTAATAGAAGGCAAAACATTTATGTTATTGTGCAGAACTGTCACTAGTGTAGTGGGAGAAAGGTTAAGCATCCATTTTATTGCTTCTAAATGACTTTAGAAGAGTTTAGAAGGATGAGGGGATATCTTATAGAAACATATAAAATTATAAAATGACTGGACAAGCTAGATGCAGGAAAAATGTTCCCAATGTTGGGCGAGTCCAGAACCAGGGGCCACACAGTCTTAGAATAAAGGGGAGGTCATTTAAGACTGAGGTGAGAAAAAACGTTTTCACCGAGAGAGTTGTGCATTTGTGGAATTCCCTGCCACAGAGGGCAGTGGAGGCCAAATCACTGGGTGGGTTTAAGAGAGTTAGATAGAGCTCTAGGGGCTAGTGGAGACAAGGGATATGGGGAGAAGGCAGGCACGGGTTATTGATAGGGGACGATCAGTCATGATCACAATGAATGGCTCGAAGGGCCGAATAGCCTCCTCCTGCACCTATTTTCTATGTTTCTAAATCTACAGCTGAATCCATTTTATAACTTTTACATTTTTAAACTTTCTCACCCCCCCCCCCCTCCAAAAGGGGGCACTCTCGCTCCCACTCCCTCTTGTTGCTTCTGTCTGAGATTTTGAAAATAAAAATGATAGATAGAGCCATTGGAAGAGGTAGTTGAGGCCGGTACTATATCAGCTTTTAAAGACACTTGGACGGGTACATGGACAGGAAAGGTTCAGAGGGAACATGAGGGAACTGGAGAGAAGGAATGGGTGAGGTTTTGGGTCGAGACTGAGTCGGGAGAGGGAAACGAGAGATATGGAAGGGTATGGTGTGAAAACGACGATCAAAGCAGACGTGGATCAAGGAGGGGTGGATCGAGCAGGGGTGGATCAAGGAGGGGTGGATCGAGCAGGGGTGATCGCAGAGGAGGAGCAGCGAAATAGGGTGTTGCAGAACTCTCGTCGGAGAGAGCACGAGAACTTTGTCAAAGTAGACATACCTTGCAACTCGTTCCATAAACCCACCACCCTCTGTGTGTGTGAGACAGTTGCCCCTCGGGTTCTTATTGAATCTTCCCCTCTCACCTTAAATCTATGTGATACGCTCCTTTATTCATGTACTCGAGGCAAAAGACTGCACATTCATCTCATCTATTCCCCTCTTGATTTTATACACCTCTATAAGATCGCCCCCAAGTCTCTAGCGCTCTAAGCAATAGAGTCCTAGCCTGCCCAAGCTCTCCTTGTAGGTCAGGCCCTCGCGTCCTGGCAACATCCTCATAAAATATCTCTGCACGCTTTCAGCTTAATGACATTGTAATTTTATTTGGGTAGGTGTTACCTGTCCACAATAATTTGTGAAGATGGAAGTTTGATGGTTCAATCTGCTGGTGACAATTTGCGACATTCAGCACAGTGCCATCTGCTTATAATGTGCATTGGAACATTGTGAGGGAGTGTTGAAGAAGGTTTTCCAGAGAATATAATCATGTACAAAATGCAAGCGCTAACCAGCAGTTAGGGGGCACAAGTATTTACAAATGCTTTCAATGCAAGAGTGTAGAGTGTTTTATCATCACATGTCCCAGACAGAATTAAATACTTACTCGCAGCAGCACAACAGAATATGTAAACATATATATATATATAAGAAGGAACTGCAGATGCTGGTTTACACCGACGATAGACACATTGTGCTGGAGTAACTCAACGGGACAGGCAGCATCACTGGATCGAAGGACTGGGTGACGTTTCGGGTCGAGACCCTTCTTCAGACTAAGAATCAGGGGAGAGGGTGTCTGGAAATATGGAGGATATAAAATCCCAGTGAGCGCGGAAATAAAACCAGGGGGAGTGCAAATGTGTGCAGAGTGAAATAAATAGCAACTGAAATCAGAGCTGTTGAACCGTTCATTTCAACGCATTAACTGCGGCCTTCATTGGAACAGAAATACTTTTGTGAAAATCTAAAGGTTGAAACAACCTCTCTTCCCACGGGCAACACCTGTGAAGGGTAATGGACAGCCCACGCTTCGGGGTCGAGAGCTTTCTTTAGTATGAAGAAGGAATTCTAAGTGCTACAGGTTTGCTAAATCAGAGTGAATGAATTGGGATTGATGTTCGGAAGAGGGCTGCAAAGGTCTGACTTGGGAAGTGTAAAAAGGAGGGAGGAATGAAATCGGAAATTACTTGAAGGGAGAAGAAGAAAGCTGAATGTTGGGAATGGGTGATACAATGGGCCTCTTGGTGTTGATGGCCATGTAGAACTAGAACAGGCTCTTCGGCCCACACAGAACGTGGAACAGTACAATGCCAAGCCAATCTCTGTCTCCTGCAGTTGCTCCGATTTCCTACAACATCCCGAAGATGTGCGGGTTTGTAAGGTCATGTGTGATAAGAGCAGAATTAGGCCATTCAGCCCATTAAGTCTACTCCGCCATTCAATCACGGCTGAACTATCTCTCCCTCCTAACCCCATTCTCCTGCCTTCTCTCCATAACCCGACACCCGCACTAATCTATCTATCTCTGCCTTAAAAATATCCACTGACTTGTGGCCTCCACAGCCTTCTGTGGCAAAGAATTCCACAGATTCACGACCCCCTGGGTAAAGAAATTCCTCCTCATCTCCTTCCTGAAAGAACATCCTTTAATTCTGAGGCTGTGCCCTCTAGTCCTAGACTCTCCACTAGTGGAAACATCCTCTCCACGTCCACTTTCACTGTTCTATATACTTCAATGAGCTCCCCATCATCCTTGTAGTGAGTACAGACCCAGTGCGGCCAAACTTCATCAAATGTTAAACCCACTCATTGCTGGGATTATCCTTGTGAACCAGTATATGATGCTGACAGTGATGGACAGCGGGTTGGACCAATCACAGCGCGGGGGAGGGACCGTGGAGTGTAGCGGCGGCTGGTGTCGGCCAATCGCAGCGGAGGGAGGGCGGGACCTTGGCGTGATTGTCCCCGCTCGCTCCCCAGCGCTTGAGTGGCAGAGGCCGCACAAGCAGTTAAAGGGGCAGCGGAGAGGGAGAGTGTGTGTTATAGAGAGAGAGTGTGTGTGTGTGTGAGAGTGTGTGTGAGAGAGAGAATGTGTGTGAGAGTGTGTGTGTGTGAAAGTGTGTGTGTGAGAGTGTGTGTGAGAGAGAGAATGTGTGTGTGAGAGTGTGTGAGAGAGAGAATGTGTGTGTGAGAGAGAGAGAGAATGTGTGAGTGTGTGGGAGAGAGAGAGTGTGTGTGTGTGTGAGAGAGAGAATGTGTGTGAGATTGTGTGTGTGAGAGAGAGAGTGTGTGAGAGTGTGTGTGAGAGAATGTGTGTGTGTGAGAGAGATAATGTGTGTGTGTGTGAGAGTGTGTGTGTGTGTGTGTGAGAATGTGTGTGTGTGTGTGAGAGAGTGTGTGTGAGAGAGAGTGTGTGTGTGTGAGAGAGTGTGTGTGTGTGAGAGAGAGAATGTGTGTGTGTGTGAGGGAGAATGTGTGTGAGAGTGTGTGTGTGTGTGAGAGAGTGTGTGTGTGTGTGTGTGAGAGAGTGTGTGTGAGAGTGTGTGTGAGAGACTGAGTATGTGAGAGACTGAGTGTGTGAGAGAGAGAATGTGTGTGTGTGTGTGTGTGTGAGTGTGCGTGTGTGAGAGAGAATGTGTGTGTGAGTGTGTGTGTGAGTGTGTGTGTGAGAGTGTGTGTGAGAGAGTGTGTGTGTGAGAGTGTGTGTGAGAGACTGTGTGTGTGTGTGAGAGAGAGAATGTGTGTGTGTGTGTGTGTGTGAAGAGAGAATGTGTGTGTGAGAGTGTGCGTGTGTGAGAGAGAATGTGTGTGTGTGTGAGAGTGTGTGTGTGTGTGAGAGTGTGTGAGTGTGTGTGTGTGAGTGTGTGTGTGTGTGTGTGAGAGAGTATGTGTGTGTGTGTGTGAGTGTGAGTGTGTGTGTGTGTGTGTGTGTGTGTGTGTGTGTGTGTGTGTGTGTGTGTGAGAGAGTATGTGTGTGTGTGAGAGAGAGAGTGTATGTGTGAGTGAGAGTGAGAGAGAGAGTGTTGTGTGTGTGCCGTGCTAAGAGACTGCCCAGGAACTGATCCCTGATGTTGACAGGCTGGTTAAAGCCAAGAGATGTCTGGTAGCAGCAAGTGAAAAATGAGTGACACTGTTCGATGCACTGCAACATGTAAGCAAAATGCAATCTGAAATATTGAGTGTGATAATATTGTCATTCAGTCATTTTTTGACTATTCTATTATTGTAAATGTGATCATAAAGCGCAATAAAGTGCGATCCCCCGGGTCCTAAACCCCGCCCACACGTTGTTGTCCAGCCTCACTGACCTCCTCTGGCAGCTTGTTCCATTTCCCCACGACCTTCTGTGTGAAAATATTGTTCCTCAGGTTCCGATTAAATCTTGCACCTCTCACCACAAACCTGTGTCCTCTAGTTCTCGACTCCACTACTCCGGGTAAAAGACTGTGCATTCACCCTATCCATTCACCTCTTGATCCCATGCACTTCAGCCTCCGGCGCTCCAATTAATAAATCCTTCCCTGCCCAACCTCTCCCTTTCGCTCTGACCCTCAAATCCTGGCACCATCTTCGTGAATCTACTCTGCAGTTTTTCCCAGCTCTTTATCCTGCCTTATATTGTCCCAAGCGCTACTCTCCGCTTTCATCTATATTCAGGACAGTTTAATGTGTAACTGACCCCTCCCTGCGGTCGAGAGCGGGAGAAGAACCCTCCATAGTTTCCGCGGGTGGATTTGTCTCCTTCCTTTAAAATGGTCGTAACGATGATGACCCTCGGGTCCTGTGGCCGGCGCTCCTCTTCCCAGAGGAAGGCAGACATTGATGGTGAAATTCACCAGCGCCTTCAGTGCACCTGCACAACCTTTGGCCGTCTGAGGAGAAGAGTGTTTGAAAATCAGGACACAATTCGCACGTCGTCAATCAATTTGTGACACACTTCCTTTCCGTCTCTTCATCTCAGGTCTTTTTCAAACCGTCTGCCTATCAACTCCCCCCCCCCCCCTTCCTCCGTCCCCCTCATCTCCCCCCACCATCCCTTCTCCCCCATCCCTTCTCCCCTCCCCCCTCATCTCCCGCCCCCCTCATCTCCCCCTTCCTCCCTCTCATCTCCCCCTCATCTCCCTGCCCCTCCCATCCTTCATCTCCACCTCCCCCTCCCTCCATCTCCCTCAAGCCCCCCCCCCTCATCTCTCCCTCCCTCCCCCTCATCTCTCCCTCCCTCCCCTCCCATCCCTCATCTCCCTCATCTCCTCCTCCCTCCACTACGGTGTCAACCCATTACCAGCCAGGCTTTGTCCTGCCCCCTCCGTTCCATCGTCCTCCCACCTACAATCATTCTGAAAAAGGGTCCCGACCTTAAACATCGCCTTTTCCTTGTCATACGGAGAGAAGGAACAGGCGACGTTTCGGGGCGGGAGCCTTTTTCAGACTGATTGTAGGTGGAGGAACGATGCTGCCTCACCCGCTGAGTTTCTCCAGCATTTTATATCTACTCTGGACCCGAAACATCACCTGCCCATGTTCTCCAGAGGTGCTACTTGACCCGCTGAGTTCATCCGGCACTTTGTGCCTTTTTATTGTGAAGCAGCATCTGCGGTTCCACGTTTCTGCATCTTCACACTAAACGCTTGCAGCCGAATTACATTCATTCCCCGAGACGGCAGCGTGAGCGGTGGACACTCACGGCTCTGCAAGGGGGTCAGCATTTACGCGAAAGGAAATGCTTTTTGAACTAGGAAGAGGTGGAGTTAAAATGGCTTCGAAAGATGAAGTCGAGAGTTGGACCGAGGAGGTGATTTGTCCCATTTGCCTGGATTTCTTCACCGATCCGGTGTCACTGGAGTGTGGGGAACACTTCTGCCGCTCCTGCATCACACAGAGTTGGGACAGGGAGGGGAGAAACTCCTGCCCGGAATGTAGAAAGGTGTTTACAGACCGCACCCTCAGGGTGAATCGGGCCTTGGCGAGACTGTCTGAGAAAGCTCGAACACTGAGCCTGAATCGGACAGAGGAGGAAAATAAACTTCAGTGCGAGGAACATCAGGAAGAACTGAAGCTGTTTTGTGAAACTGACAAGAAGCTGATCTGTGTGGTTTGTGCAGCTGGGCGGGAACACAGAGATCACCGCTTCATGCCGGTTAAAGAAGCTGTTAAAAACTACAAGGTAAATGCAAACCGATTTTGATCACATCATTGTTTCATTCCTTCTTTATGATCTAACATTTTTATTCTCCGATTTTCAATCACAATCCCAGGATCAGATTAAATCTTCCATCCAGTCTCACAAAAAAGAAATCAGAGATCCAGCGAATGGAACAGCAACAGAAGATTTCTGGAGTTCTGGTGAGGCTTTCCAGTTTCGATTTCCAGATCTTGTGTAGATTTGATCCCTGTGATGCGTGTAATAATAGGGCAGCGCAGTGACACAAGTAGTGCTGCTGTCTCCTAGTTCTGGTGAGCGGGTTCGATCCTGATCTCGGGTGCTGCCCGTGTGGTTCACGCCTTCTCCCCGTGACCGCCTCGGTTCCCTCCATGTCCCTAATACACGCTGGTTCAATGGTCAATCGGTGATTAAATTATCCTTGCGAAGGTGGGTGTTGGGTGGATGAATGAGAATTAATGGGCACATGAAAAGGAATAGGCAGCAGGGAATTAAAGTCATAAGGAATAGGAGTAGAATGAGGCCATTTGGCCCATCATATCTACCCCACAATTCAATCATGGCTGACGTATCTCTCCCTCCTAACCACATTCTCCTGCCCTCTCCCCACAACCTCTGACACCTGTACTAATCAAGAATCTATCCATCTCTGCCTTAAAAAATATCCACTGCCTTCTGTGGCAAAGAATTCCACAGATTCACCAGACTCTGACTAAAGAAATCTCTCCTCATCTTCTCCCTAGAAGAACGGCCTTTAATTCTGAGTCCCACCAGCGGAAACATCCATTAGCAGGTCGTGACCATAATATGATAAGTTTTAATCTACAATTTGAGTATAGGAGCAGGGAGGTTCTACTGAAGTTGTACAGGGTCTTGGTGGGACCACACCTGGAGTATTGCGTACAGTTTTGGTCTCCTAATCTGAGGAAAGATATTCTTGCCATAGAGGGAGTACAGAGAAGGTTCACCAGACCGATTCCTGGAATGTCAGGACTTTCATATGAAGAAAGACTGGATAGACTCGGCTTGTACTCGCTAGAATTTAGAAGATTGAGGGGGGATCTTATAGAAACTTACAAAATTCTTAAGGGGTTGGACAGGCTAGATGCAGGAAGATTATTCCCGATGTTGGAGAAGTCCAGAACTAGGGGTCACAGTTTAAGGATAAGGGGGAAATCTTTTAGGACCGAGATGAGGAAAACATTTTTCACACAGAGAGTGGTGAATCTCTGGAATTATCTGTCACAGAAGGTAGTTGAGGCCAGTTCATTGGCTATATTTAAGAGGGAGTTAGATGTGGCCCTTGTGGCTAAAGGGATCAGGGGGTATGGAGAGAAAGCAGGTACAGGATACTGAGTTGGATGATCAGCCATGAATGGCGGTGCAGGCTCGAAGGGCCGAATGGCCTACTCCTGCACCTATTTTCTATGTTTCTATGTTTCTACAATTTGAGAGGGAGAAGGGTAAATTGGAAATGTCAGCATTACAGTGGAGCAAAGGGAACTATGGAGGCATGAGGAAGGAGCTGGCCAGAGTTGACTGGAAAGAGACCGTGGCAGGGATGACAGCGAATGGCAGATATTTCTGGCAATAATACAGAGGGTGCAGGATCAGTTCCTTCCAAAGAAGAAGACAGATTCTAAGGGGAGTAAAAGGCGACCGTGGCTGACATGGGAAGTCAGGGACAGTGTAAAAATAAAAGAGATGTATAACATAGCAAAGGTGAGCGGGAAGCCAGAGGTTTGGGAAACTTTGAAAGAGCAGCCAGGCATGAGACAGGAACAAAATGAAAAAAGAGGAAGAGAGATGGGGGCCCTGGGGGGCATTGTCCCCAGCTAGGATTCCAAGGGGCAATGCCGCTGATGGGGGTAAAAGGGGGCTGTGTTCCCTTTATGCAGAAATATTTTGATAATTGTTCATTGAAATGACACCATTTTCTTGCCTATTCATCCTTAATTTATACTATATATTTTTTTTAATTGTTCTTAAAACACATTTTACTTGCTTGTCACTTCTTAATTTACACAGAAAATTTGTGATAAACATACCTTAAAATGACCCAAATCCTTGCTTGTTTACACTTGTCATATTGAAAATATGTTATATTAAACCTACACCATTGGTAACATGATACCTGTTCCGTGCTTACTCACTCTAATTAGAGAGGTATCCTTTACACAGATTTTTTGATAATTATACCTTGAAATGACATTTCCTTGCTTGTTTACCCTTAATTGATACTTTTTTTTTTTTTTTAATTATACCTCACAACAACACATTTTACCTGATTGAATCGAGTAAAAGAAAAGAACATTGTAGTGTCTATTAGATTAGATTAGATTAGATTTTATTTGTTGTCATTTGAACTCGGTTTGTACTCGCTAGAATTTAGAAGATTGAGGGGGGATCTTATAGAAACGTACAAAATTCTTAAGGGGTTGGACAGGCTAGATGCAGGAAGATTGTTCCCGATGTTGGGGAAGTCCAGAACAAGGGGTCACAGTTTAAGGATAAGGGGGAAATCTTTTAGGACCGAGATGAGGAAAACATTTTTCACACAGAGAGTGGTGAATCTGTGGAATTCTCTGCCACAGAAGGTAGTTGAGGCCAGTTCATTGGCTATATTTAAGAGGGAGTTAGATGTGGCCCTTGTGGCTAAAGGGATCAGGGGGTATGGAGAGAAGGCAGTGACAGGATACTGAGTTGGATGATCAGCCATGATCATATTGAATGGCGGTGCAGGCTCGAAGGGCCGAGTGGCCTACTCCTGCACCTAATTTCTATGTTTCTATGAACCCAGAAGTTCAAACGAAATTTGGTTTCTGCAGTCATACAAACAAGAAGAAGAACCAAGACACAACACAGTTTACACAAACATCCATCACAGCGAATCTCCTCCTCACTGTGATGGAAGGCAAAGTCTTATCTCTCCCCTGCACTCCCCATTCTCCCCCCGATGTCAAAGTCAAAACCCCCGGCGGGCGATGGTAAATAAGTCCCGTGGCCATTAAAGCCGCGCCGGGCGATGCAAGGCCGCGCTCCGGGTCTTGATGTTGTAGCCCCTGGCGTGCGCTAGCAAGTCCCGCGGCCATTAAAGCCGCGCCGGGCGATGTAAGGCCCCGCTCCAGGTCATCCTCAACCCCGCAACTCGGGCGGGAGAAGTCGCCGTTGCGGAAGCTCCGAAGAGCGGTCTCCCACCACATGCATGACATACAGACTCTTGAATGCCTTTGTTTTTCAAATGAAACAGTTCTTATATTTTAACATCGTAACAAGTCATATACTAGATGGATGCAATGTTTTCCCATTTTCTTTCATGGGAATAGAAACATCGAAAATAGGTGCAGGAGGAGGCCGTTCGGCCCTTCGAGCCAGCACCGCCATTCATTCTGATCATGGCTGATCGTCCCCAGTCAATAACCCGTGCCTGTCCTCTCCCCATTGTTCTGTAGATTCAGGATCGGTTCCTGTGGATTGGAGGGCAGCTAATGTTCTCCCACTTTTTAAGAAAGGAGGGAGAGAGAAAACAGGGGATTATAGACCAGTTAGCCTGACATCAGTGGTGAGTCATTTATAAAAGATGAAGTAGTGGCACATATGGATAGCGGTAACAGCAGCAGTCCGAGTCAGCATGGCTTTACAAAGGGGAAATCATGCTTGACTAATCTTCTGGAATTGTTTGAGGATGTATCCAGGATAATGGACAAGGGAGAGCCAGTGGATGTAGTGTACCTGGACTGTCAGAATGATAAGGTTCCACATAGGAGATTAGTGGGCAAAATTAGAGTGATTAGGGTACCGCAAGGCCCGGTGCTGGGACCGCAGCTATTTACATTATACATTAATGATATAGATGGAGGGATTAAGAGTAACATTAGCAAATTTGCAGATGACACAAAGCTGGGTGGCTGTGTGAACTGTGAGGAGGATGCTAGGATGATGCAGGGTGATTTGGACAGGTTGGGTGAGTGGGCAGATACAGTTTAATGCGGATAAATGTGAGGTTATCCAGTTTGGTGGCAAGAACAGGAAGGCAGATTAATATCTGAATGGTGTCAAGTTAGGAAAAGGATGTACAACGGGATCTGGGGGTCCTTGTTCATCAGTCAGTGAAAGTAAGCATGCAGGTACAGCAGGCAGTGAAGAAAGCTAATGGCATGTTGGCCTTCATAATAAGAGGAGTTGAGTATCGGAGCAAAGAGGTCCTTCTACAGTTGTACAGGACCCTTGTGAGACCACGCCTGGAGTATTGCATGCAGTTTTGGTCTCCAAATTTGAGGTAGGACATTTTTGCTGTTGAGGGAGTGCAGCGTAGGTTCACCAGGTTAATTCCCGGGATGGCAGGACCGTCATATGTTGAGAGAATGGAACGGCTGGGCTTGTATGCGCTGGAACTTAGAATGATGAGAAGATATCTTATTGAAACATATGTTTTTTAAGGGTTTGGACACGCTAGAGGCAGGAAACGTATTCCCAATGTTGGGGGAGTCCAGAACCAGGGGCCACAGTTTAGGAATAAGGGGTAAGCCATTCAGAACAGGGATGGGGAAACACTTTTTCACACAGAGAGTTGTGAGTCTGTGGAATTCTCTGCCTCAGAGGGCGGTGGAGGTCGGTTCTCAAGAGAGAGCTAGATAGGGTTCCTGAAGATAGCGGAGTCAGGGGATATGGGGAGAAGGCAGGAACGGGGTACTGATTGTGGATGATCAGCCATGATCACTTTGAATGGCGGTGCTGGCCTTCATTCCTACTACCAAAATGCACGACTCCACACCTCGCTACACTGTATTCCATGTGCAACTTCTCTGCCCACTCTCCCATCCTGTCCAAGTCCTTCTGCAGGGTTCCTGCTTTCTCTACACTACCTGCCCCTCCACCTATTTTTGTATCATCCGC
This sequence comes from Amblyraja radiata, assembly GCF_010909765.2. Lineage (NCBI taxonomy): Eukaryota > Metazoa > Chordata > Chondrichthyes > Rajiformes > Rajidae > Amblyraja > Amblyraja radiata. The sequence continues at coordinate 14,002,836 of NC_045985.1, read as the reverse complement.
AAGTTTTGCCACAAAGCCTTCAATCCCCTCGTCCAAACCATTAATATACAACGTGAAGAGTAGTGGCCTCAGCACCGACCCTTGTGGAACTCAACTAGTCACTGGCAGCCAACCAGTAAAATACCCTTTATTGCCACTCTCTGCCTTCTAGAAACATAGAAACATAGAAAATAGGTGCAGGAGGAGGCCATTCGGCCCTTTGAGCCAACACCGCCATTCATTGTGATCATGGCTGATCATCCCCTATCAATAACCCGTGCCTGCCTTCTCCCCATATCCCTTGACTCCACTAGCCCCTAGAGCTCTATCTAACTCTCTCTTAAATCCATCCAGTGACTTGGCCTCCACCGCCCTCTGTGGCAGGGAATTCCATACATTCACAACTCTCTGGGTGGAAAAGTTTTTTCTCACCTCAGTCTTAAATAACCTCCCCTTTATTCTAAGACTGTGTGGCCCCTGGTTCTGGACTCACCCAACATTGGGAACATTTTTCCTGCATCTAGCTTGTTCAGTCCTTTTATAATTGTATACGTTTCTATAAGATATCCCCTCATCCTTCCAAACTCCAGTGAATACAAGCCTAGTCTTTTCAATCTTTCCTCATCTGACAGTCCCGCCATCCCAGGGATCAATCTCGTGAACCTACGCTGCACTGCCTCATCCAGTCAACCTGCGATCCAAGCCAGTATCTGCCCTTTGATACCGTGGGCTCTCATCTTCCTAAGCAGGCTAATATGTGGCACCTTATCAAAGTCTTTCTGAATATCGAAGTGAAAAAAAACATCTACTGTCTCTCCTTTGTCTGTCCTGCTATATACTTCAAAGAATTCCAGCAAACTTATGAAGCAAGAACTCCCCCTCACAAAGCCATGCTGACTTTGGCCTATTTTAGCGTCAACTTCGAAGTACCCCGTAACCTCATCCTTTATAATGGACTCAAATCTTACAAACCACAGAAGTCAGACTAACAGGCCTCTCGTTCCCACTATTCTGCCTTGCTCCCTTTTTGTGCAGCAAGGTAATGTTGGCAATTTTGCAATCAGCTGCGACCACTCATGACTAGTGATTCCTGAAATATCACTATCAATGCCTGCACAATCTCTAAAGCCATCACTTTCAGAAACCCAGGGTTCAGTCCACCTGGCCCAGGTGACTTGTCCACCAGCCAAAGAAGCTTCCCAAGCACCGTCTCCCTGGTAATAAATAACCACTCCACCTTCTGACTTGAATTTCAGACAAGTTGCTATATTGTGGGTAGAGGTTCGATGGATTATAAGATTACCCTTGCTACATTTCAGAAGCATTTGGACAAACTACTGAATTGAAAGTTCTTCAGTCTGAAGAAGGGTCTCATAGAAACATATAAAATAGGTGCACGAGGAGGCTATTCGGCCCTTCGAGCCAGCACCGCCATTCATTGTGATCATGGCTGATCGTCCCCTATCAATAACCCGTGCCTGCCTTCTCCCCATATCCCTTGACTCCACTAGCCCTTAGAGCTCTATCTAACTCTCTCTTCAATCCATCCAGTGATTTGGCCTCCACTGCCCTCTGTGGCAGGGAATTCCATAAATTCACAACTCTCTGGGAAAAAATGTTTTTTTCTCACCTCAGTCTTAAATGACCTCCCCTTTATTCTAAGACTGTGTGGCCCCTGGTTCTGGACTCGCCCAACATTGGGGACATTTTTCCTGCATCTAGCTTGTCCAGTCCATTTATAATTTTATATGTTTCTATAAGATACCCACTCATCCTTCTAAACTCCAGTGAATACAAGCCTAGTCTTTTCAATCTTTCCTCATATGACAGTCTTTACAATCTTTCCTCACATCCCAGGGATCAATCTCGTGAACCTACGCTGCACTGCCTCAATCACAAGGATGTCCTTCCTCAAATTAGGAGACCAAAACTGTACACAATACTCCAGATGTGGTCTCGACCCGAAGAGTCACCCATTCCTTCTCTCCAGAGATGCTGCCTATCCCTCTGAGTTACTCCAGCATTTTGTGTCTACCTTTGATTGTGTCTATCTTTAAGTAGTACTTAGATTCAAAGATTAATGATATTTTGGACTGAAGGGAAATTGAAGATTTGATCTACCACCAAGCTCATCTACTGGGAAGCTTCACAGAGTCAGAGAGCTATGTAGCACAGCAACAGGCCCTTTGACTTGACTCGACCATGCCAAACAAGTTGCCCAACCAAGCTAACCCCACTTGCCTCAGTCAGGCTCATATCCTTCCAAGTCTTTCTTATCCACGTATCTACCCAATTCTCAGTAAAATGTTGGCATTTTACCAGCCCCGACCACTTCCTCTGCAAGATCGTTCCATGTACACACGACCCACTGACTGAAAAACCCGCTCCTCAGAGTGTGTTATTGTTTCCACTCTCACCTGAAACCGATGCACTCTCGGTTTAGACTCTCCGACCTTGTGTAAAGTATTGTGGCTAATCATCTTATCCGTGAATCTTATACACATCTATAATGTCACCCTGACAGGCTCCCAAGAGAAAAAATGTCCCAGTCTGAATAGTCTGTTCCAGGAATGAATGAGTTAACCTATGATGAGAGTTTGTCAGCATTTGGCCTGTACTCGCTGGAGTTTAGAAGAAAGAGGGGGGGGGGGACCCCATTGAAGAACAGTGGAAGGCTTGGATAGAGTGGATGTGGAGAGGATGTTTCCATTAGTGGGAGAGTTTAGGACTAGAGGCCACAGGCTCAGAATTAAAGGATGTTCTTTTCAGAAGGAGATGAGGGGAAATGTTTTTAATCAGAGGGTGGTAAATTTGTGGGATTCGTCGCCACAGAAGGCTGTAGAGGCCAAGTTGGTGGATATTTTTAAGGCAGAAATGGATAGATTCTTGATTAGTGCGGGTGTCAGAGGTTATGGGGAGAAGGCAGGAGAATGGGGTTAGGAGGGAGAGATAGATCAGCCATGATTGAATGGTGGAGTAGACTTGATGGGCCGAATGGCCTTATTCGAATGCTTTCACTTATGACTTTCTGACTGTCCAATTTCACCTGATAACCCAGCATTTCGGACCTGATGAATTCATTGTAAATCCGTTTGCACCCACTCCAATTGACCAACAAACCCACCCTTCCCTTTGTCTCACCACTCAGAAAACTCAGGAGCAGGTCATCTGGCCCCTCATGTCTCCCCCCCCCATTCACAATCATCATGGTGACTCCACCCCACACCTCTACCTCCTCTTTAACAACCTCAAATGACCACTCACCTCAATATCCACCTGCTCAGATCTGCCTCCATATCTGAACAGCCCCCTCCCCCTTCGTTTCCCCTTCACCCCTGCAATCTCGTAGTCCTCTTCATCCTCTGCACTCGTCCTCCCCGACCCCCTCCCGTGTTCCCTTCCGAGACTTCACGGAGTTCCCCTCTCCATCCCGGATCAAAACTCGGGAGAGATGTCTGTTGTCCATCCGATGCTGTTCGGATGAAACCCGGTCAAGGTTTCAGTTGTCCGCCCGCCTGTGCCTGAGGCCGAGCGGCTTCTCCCCCGGTCCCGGGGCCGCGCTGCCCGAGTCTCCCCCCGACCCCCGGGGACTCTCTGATTCTCTGCTTCTCCCCCCAGTCTCCGTCACCCTGGATGTGGAAACAGCGCATCCGCTGCTCGAGGTGTCTGAGGATCGGAAGAGGGTGAGACGGACCCGGACCCGGAGGTGTCTCCCTGACACCGGGAAGAGGTTTACAGACTGGGCATGTTTGCTGGGATCGGAGGGATTCACATCGGGGAGACATTACTGGGAGGTGGAGGTGGCGGGGAGTCAGGGCTGGAGTCTGGGAGTCGCCGCAGAGTCTGTGGAGAGGAAGAGAAGGTGCACACCGTCCCCGGACACTGGTATCTGGGGCATCTGGCGAGATGGTGAGCAGTTTGAAGCAGTCACCTCCCCTCCATCCCGTATCCCCAACCGGCCCGTCCCCGGGAGGGTGGGAGTTTATCTCTGTTACGAGTCTGGGACAGTTTCATTTTACGACGCGGAAACCAAGTCCCATCTCCACACGTTCAGTGAGAATAAATTCACGGAGAAACTTTATCCTTTCTTCGGGCCTTGGGAACAAAACCAGTGGCTGAGAATCTGCTCCAGTTCCGCTCCGGATGTGTAAAAGGGTTGGTGGACAACAGGTCGGCGCCAGTTTAGGGTCGGTGGACAACAGATCGGCGCTGAGCGACTCCCAATTAATCCCAATATACCACGTCGTAAAACCCCAGTGAACGCGGAAATAAAACCAGGGGGAATGTAAATGTTAGGAAGAGTGAAATAAACAGCAACTGAAATCAGAGCTGTCTGTCTGTCTGCCTGTCGATCCGTTCATTTTAACGCGTTAACCGCGTCCGTCAACGGAACAGAAATTACTTTAGTGAAAATATAAAGATTGAAACAATCTCCCTTCCCGCGGGTTCAGCAGCAGCCACGAGCGGCGGGTCCTGAGCTCCGGGATCCACCGGTCCTAAACCCCTCCCGAGTCACAACGAGGTTGGTGAGGACTTTCAACAGCAGCGTAAAGGCGAGTTTGGGGGTAGGTGGAGATAGAAGGGCGGAATAACATCGGAAATTCCCTGGAGTGAGAGAAGGCAAAGTGAACAATGGAAATGGTACATACAAGAAATCTGTTGACATAGTTGACAATTGGATTAGTAAGCATGCAGATGATACTAAGATAGGTGGTGTTGTGGATAATGAAGTAGATTTTCAAAGTCTACAGAGAGATTTAGGCCAGTTGGAAGAGTGAGCTGAAAGATGGCAGATGGAGTTTCATGCTGATAAGTGTGAGGTACTACATCTTGGCAGGACAAATCAGAATAGGACGTACATGGTAAATGGTAGTGAATTGAGGAATGCAGTTGAACAGAGGGATCTAGGAATAACTGCACAGTTCCCTGAAGGTAGAATATCATGTAGATAGGGTGGTAAAGAAAGCTTTTGGTGTGCTGGCCTTTATAAATCAGAGCATTGAGTATAGAAGTTGGGATGTAATGTTAAAATTGTACAAGGCATTGGTGAGGCCAATTCTGGAGTATGGTGTACAATTTTGGTCGCCTAATTATAGGAAGGATGTCAACAAAATAGAGAGAGTACAGAGGAGATTTACTAGAATGTTGCCTGGGTTTCAGCAACTAAGTTACAGAGAAAGGTTGAACAAGTTAGGTCTTTATTCTTTGGAGCGCAGAAGGTTAAGGGGGGCTTGATAGAGGTCTTTAAAATGATGAGAGGGATAGACAGAGTTGACGTGGATAAGCTTTTCCCACTGAGAGTAGGGAAGATTCAAACAAGAGGACATGACTTGAGAATTAAGGGACAGAAGTTTAGGGGTAACATGAGGGGGAACTTCTTTACTCAGAGAGTGGTAGCTGTGTGGAATGAGCTTCCAGTGAAGGTGGTGGAGGCAGGTTCGTTTTTATCATTTAAAAATAAATTGGATAGGTATATGGACGGGAAAGGAATGGAGGGTTATGGTCTGAGTGCAGGTAGATGGGACTAGGGGAGAATAAGTGTTCGGCACGGACTAGAAGGGCCGAGATGGCCTGTTTCCGTGCTGTAATTGTTATATGGTTATAGTTGAGTTTACAAAAACCACCAAAGTGCTGGAGGAACTCAGCGGGCCAGGCAGCATCTGTGGAGGGGAATGGACAGACCACGTCAAGTCGAGTCAAGTTTATTCGTCACATATGCATACGAGATGTGCAGTGAAATGAAAAGTGGCAATGCTCACGGACTTTGTGCAAAAAGACAAACAAACAACAGAATGGAACAGAATCACATATTCACATATTACATATCTGTGGGAGAAAAAAACAGCCATTTTAAAAAGACACCACACAACAATAAATAGGTACAGTAAAGTTAGTCCCTGGTGAGATAGGAGTTTACAGTCCGAATGGCCTCTGGGAAGAAACTCCTTCTCATCCTCTCCGTTTTCACAGCATGGCAACGGAGGCGTTTGCCTGACCGTAGCAGCTGGAACAGTCCGTTGCAGGGGTGGAAGGGGTCTCCCATGATCTTGTTGGCTCTGGATCTGCACCTCCTGATGTATAGTTCCTGCAGGGGGGCGAGTGAAGTTCCCATAGTGCGTTCGGCCGAACACATTACTCTCTGCAGAGCCTTCTTGTCCTGGGCAGAGCAGTTTCCAAACCAAATTGTGATGTTTCCGGACAAGATGCTTCCCACAGCCGCTGCGTAGAAGCACTGGAGGATCCTTAGATACACTCTGAATTTCCTCAATGCCTGAGGTGGTAAAGGCGCTGCCTTGCCTTACTCACGAGTGCTGCAGCGTGTGATGTCCATGTCAGATCCACTGAGATGTGGACTCCCAGGTATTTAAAGCAGCTCACTCTATCCACAGTATCCCCATTTATCTCCAATGGTGTGTACATCCTCGGATGTTGTGCCTCCTATGCATCGGAAACACAACCCTTCTTTCGGCTGAAGAAGGAATTCCAAGGGCTACAGGTTCGCCAAATCAGAGTGAATTAAATGGTGTTGATGTCGTTCGGAAGAGGACGGTAAATGTCTGTCTCGGGAGGTGTGAATGGGAGCGAGGAATTAAATCAGAAATTACTTGAAGGGAGAAGAATAACGCTGAATGTTGGGAGTGGGAAATACAATGGGCCTATCAGTGTTGTTGCTGGCCATGTACAACTAGAACAGGCTGTGGAAAAGGCTCTTCGGCCCACAGAGAACGCGGAACAGTACAATGCCCAGCTAATCTCTGTTTCCTCCAGTTATCCAGTTTCCTCCCACATCCCAAAGGCGGGCGATTTTGTAGGTTTGTCAGAAACCACTGGTGTGCATAGAGTGGAAGTGAAAGTGGGATAACATAGAACTAGTGTGAACGGGTGATCGATGGCCAGCTTGGACTCGATGGGCCTGTTTCCATGCTGTATCGAAAATGCAGCATCTTGTTATTGTAACAATGTGTGTGCATGATTAGAGGGGAAAGAGGTTTTACGAGGATGTTGCCAGGACTCGAGGTCCCGAGCTATCGGGAGAGGTTGAGCAGGGTAGGAATCTGTTCCTTGGAGGAGCGCAGGAGGATCTTTTTGAGATGGAAAAAATCTTGAGAGGAACAGATCGGGAAGACGCACAGAGTCTCTTGCCAAGAGTAGGGCAATCAAGAATCAGAGGACATATGTTTTAGATGAGGATGGAAATATTCAACAGGAACCTGAGGGGTAACTTGTTCACACAAAGGGTGGTGGGTGTATGGAACGAGCTGCTGGGGGAGGTAGTTGAGGCAGGGACTATCACAACGTTTAAGGCGCATTTAGACAGGTAATTGGATAGGACAGGTTAAGAGGTATGGGCCAAACACAGGTGGTGCAGGTCGGTTCAAACCCCCAATGGTTGTGGGTAAGGACGGAGATGTTCCTGGACATGGTTCTGTGGGATTTCAAGCTCAGGTGCAGAGGGTAGAACTGCAGCCTCACCGCGCCAGAGTCCTGGACACGAACCTGAGCACAAATGCCGAGCTTGAAATCCCACAGAACCATGTTCAGGGACAGCTCCTTACCCACAACCATTCGGTTTTTGAACCGACGTGCATCACCTGTGTTTGGCCCATATCTCTAAACCTGTCCTATCCAAGTACCTGTCTAAATGCGTCTTAAACGTTGCTATAGTCCCAGCCTCAACTACCTCCTCCAGCAGCTCGTTCCATACACCCACCACCTTCTATGTGAAAAAGTTACCCCTCAGGTTCCTATTGAATATTTCCATCCGCATCTTAAACATATGTCCTCTGATTCTTGATTGCCCTACTCTTGATTGCCCTACTCTGTGCGTCTTCCCGATCTGTTCCTCTCAAGATTTTTTCCATCTCAAAAAGATCCTCCTGCGCCCCAAGTAATAGAGTCCTAGCCTGCTCAACCTCCACCGATAGCTCGGGCCCTCGAGTCCTGGCAACATCCTCGTAAAACCTCTTTCCCCACTAATCATGCACACGCATTATTACAATAACAGGATGTTGGATTTTCGATGCAGCGTGGAAACAGGCCCATCGAGTCCATCGATCACCAAATCACTCCTTTTCTATAGCGATGCTGTCTGACACACCGAGTTCCTGCAGCTTTTTGTGTCTATCATCAATTAATACTTGTTCCCTGTTATCCCATTTTCCCATCCACTCCTTACACACTTGGGGCCAATTAACCAACATGTCCTTTGGATGTGGGAGGAAACCAGGACACCCGGAGGAAACCCATGCGACCAAGAGTCAAGTCAAGAGAGTTTATTGTCATGTGTCCCTGATAGGACAATGAAATTCTTGCTTGCTGCAGCACAACTGAATATTTTAGGCTTAAATACAGGTCAGATCAGTGTGACCATATACCATCTATATTACTAAAAGTCTGATCTTGACCGCTTTTGGCCACTGTGCTGCGATTTCCGAGAGAACGCTGCCACCTACGTCCGTCATTTTTGGCCTCCTCGCTCAGAGCCCCCCCCCCCCCCGCCTTCTGGGAACGGAGGATTTTTCCCATCGATGAAAAATCAGAGAGATATTAATGTTTTTTAAAAATTTGCCATTCTCTCTGCTGCCCCCGCTGGCGGCAGGGGGGAGGGACTATAAAACCCGGAAGTGTAGTCCCTTACTCAGTCTCTGCTAGACCCAGGAAGCGAGAGGGTCATGGCTCTCTGAGCTGCGAATAACACTGAACGCACGTACACTCCACGGTGAGTCACCTCGATGCAGCTGTAAAGTGGCTGCTGCCCAATTGTTTGCCTCGCCTTTTTAAAAAGTTTGTGTTCACAAAATAAATTTTGGTTGTCGAGTGGCTGCTGCCCAATTGTTTGCCTCACCATATTGGAATTGGTGGAGAGGTGGAATATCGCGTTGGTGACCAGCCCTCCCGTGTGATGCTGGGACCCAACGGGTCCCACTTAGTCTAGTATAATATATATTTACACACACACAAATACACAGATAAAGTGCAATAGGCTGTTCTAGTTCGTATGTTTAAGAAGGAACTGCAGATGCTGGAAAATCGAAAGTAGACAAAAATGTTGGAGAAACTCAGCGGGTGAGGCAGCATCTATGGAGCGAAGGAAATAGGAAATGTTTCAGCTCGAAACATCAGCCTGATGTGAGGGTGGGGTGGGGGGTGGGCGGGCGGGAAGAAGAAAGGAAAAGGTGGAGCCAGTGGGCTGAGGGAGAGCTGAGAAGGGGGGGGGGGGGGAGAAAGCAAGGGCTACCAGAAATTAGATAAGTCAATGTTCATACCGCTGGGGTGTAAACTACCCAAGCGAAATATGAGGTGCTGCTCCTCCAATTTACGGTGGTCCTCACTCTGGCCATGGAGGAGGCCCAGGACAGAAAGATCGGATTCGGAATGGGAGGGGGAGTTGAAGTGCTGAGCCCCCGGGAGATCAGGTTGGTTATTGCGAACCGAGCGGAGGTGTTGGGCGAAGCGATCGCCAACATGGAAACTTCGAACGGGCAGAACTCGAGGACAAGATCGAACACGGGTCCCTGGCCCCAGTGAGGCAGCAGCTCTATCCACTGCTCCACAGTACCTCAGAAATATTAAACCTTCTCTTTCCAGATACTGTAGACTGATCGACCTGCTGAATGCCGCCAGCGTTTTCTGTTTTATACCTTGGTAGTTTGTGGACAGACTCACATTCCATTCACCCATCGAACTGGAAATAAAACGCAGATGCTGAAAATCCAAAATAAAGCCATAAGATCCAATAAATACTCAGAAGGTTGGTTAGCGATTGTAGAGAGAGAAACAGAGTTGTGCCCCTGCCCCACTTAGGAAACCTGAACGGAAACCTCTGGAGACTTTGCGCCCTACCCTAGGTTTCCGTGCGGTTCCCGGAGGTTTTTGTCAGTCTCCCTACCTGCAACCACCTGCAACCTCCAGGAATCGCACGGGAACCTTGGGTGGGGCGCAAAGTCTGCAGAGGTTTCCGTTCAGGTTTCCTAAGTGGGGCAGGGGCATTAATGACTCAGGTTGCACACTTGCAGGCAGAAGAAAGGAAAAAGGAGGAGGAGGAGGAGGAGCCCGAGGGCTGGGGGAGAGATAGGAAGGGGAGGAGACAGCAAGGGCTAACAAAATTGTGAGAATTCAATGTTCATGCCCCCAGGGTGCAGACTCCCCAAGCGGAATATGAGGTGCTGTTCCTCCAATTTCCGGTGTTGCTCGCTCTGGCCATGGAGGAGACCCAGGACAGAGAGGTCGGGTACGGAATGGGAGGTGGAGTTGAAGTGCTGAGCCACCGGGAGGTCAGGTTGGTTATTGCGGACTGAGCGGAGGTGTTCGACGAAACGATCGCCCAACCTCCGCTTGGTCTCACCGATGTAGATCAGCTGACATCTAGAGCAGCAGATGCAATAGATGAGGTTGGAGGAGATACAGGTGAACCTCTGTCGCACCTGGAATAACTGCTTGGGTCCTTGAATGGAGTCGAGGGGGGGGGGGGGGGAGGTGAAGGGACATGTGTTGCGTTTCTTGCGGTTGCAAGGGAAAGTGCCCGGGGAAGGGGTGGTACGGGAGGGAAGGGAAGAATTGACAAGGGAGTTACAGAAGGAGCGGTCTTTGCGGAAGGCAGACAGCGGGGGAAGATGGGAAGGTGTGGCGAGTCGTGGGGTCACGTTGGAGGTGGCGAAACTGACGGAGGACTATTTGTTGTATGTGCCGGCTAGTGGGGTGAAAGGTAAGGATTAGGGGGACACTGCCCTTGTTGCGAGTGGGGGGGATGGGGAGAGAGAGCAGTGATGGTTTGCCATAGAGATACAGCACGTAAACAGGCCATTCAGCTTTATTCTTCTCCCTTCAAGTAATTTCCGATTTAATTCCTCCCTCCCATTCACACCTCCCGAGTCAGACCCTTACCACCCTCTGCTGAACGACATCAACACCAATTCATTCACTCTGATAGAGCGAACCTGTAGCCCTTGGAATTCCTTCTTCAGACCAAAGAAGGGTCCTGATCCCGAAGTGTGGTCTGTCCATTTCCCCTCCACAGATAGAAACATAGAAAATAGGTTTCGAGCCTGCACCACCATTCAATATGATCATGGCTGATCATCCAACTCAGTATCCCATCCCTGCCTTCTCTCCATACCCCCTGATCCCTTTAGCCACAAGGGCCACATCTAACTCCCTCTTAAATATAGCCAATGAACTGGCCTCAACTACCTTCTGTGGCAGAGAATTCCACAGATTCACCACTCTCTGTGTAAAAAATGATTTTCTCATCTCGGTCCTAAAAGTCTTCCCTCTTATTCTTAAACTGTGACCCCCTAGTTCTGGACTTAAACTGTGACCCCTAGTTCTGGACTTGAAATGTGACCCCTAGTTCTGGAATGCTGACTGGCCCGCTGAGTTACTCCAGCACATTTTTTAAAAACTCAACCATGTCAACAGAATTCTTGTATCTACCATTTCCAATATTCACTTTGCCTTCTCTCACTTCAGGGAATTTCGGATTTCATTCCGTCCTCCTATCTCCACCTGCCCCAAACTCGCCTTTACGTCGCTGTTGAAGTTTAGGACCCGGGGGAGCCCGGAGCTCAGGACCCGACGCCCGCGGCTGCTGCTGAACCCGCAGAGCCCGCGGGAAGGGCGATTGGTTCAATCTTCAATTTTCACAAAGTAATTTCTGTCCCGTTGCCGGACACGATTAACGCGTTAAAATGAACGGATCGACAGACAGCTCTGATTTCAGTTGCTGTTTATTTCACTCTTCCCACATTTACATTCCCCCTGGTTTTATTTCCGCGCTCACTGGGGTTTCACGACGCGGAATTTGGGGATTAAATGGGAGCCGTTCAGCGCCGACCTGTTGTCCACCGGGGTTCTGCCCCCACAGCCCCTGAACCCCGCTCCTGACGCCGGTCCCGGGACCCGACCCATTTACACACCCGGAGCGGAACCGGAGCAGATTCTCAGCCACTGGTTTTGTTCCCAAAGCCAGAAGAAAGGATAAAGTTTCTCCGTGAATTTATTCCCAGTGAAGGTGTGGAGATGGGACTCGGTGGCCGCGTCGTAAAATGAAACTGTCCCGGACGCGTAACTGAGACAAACTCCCACCCTCCCGGGGATGGGACTGACGGGGAGACGGGATGGAGGGGAGGTGAATGCATCAAACCCGCCACCCCACCCCTGCCCGATGCTCCAGACTCCAGTCTCCGGGGTCAGTGTGACCGGTCTCTTCCTCTCCACAGACTCTGCGGCGACTCCCAGACTCCAGACCCGACTCCCCGCCACCTCCACCTCCCAGTGATGTCTCCCCGATGTGAATCCCTCCGATCCCAGCACACACGGACTGACTGTAAACCTCCTCTCGGTGTCAGGGAGACTCCTCCGGGTCTCGGTCCATCTCACCCTCTTCCGATCCTCAGACACCTCGAGCCCCGGGTGCGCTGTTTCCACATCCAGGGTGACGGAGACTGGGGGGAGAAGCAGAGAATCAGAGAGTCCCCGGGGGTCGGGGGGAGACTCGGGCAGCGCGGCCCCGGGACCCGGGGAGAAGCCGCTCGGCCTCAGGCACAGGTGGGCGGACAACATCGAATGGACAAAAGACATCTCCCCTGGAGTTTTTATCCAGGACGGAGAGGGTGACTTCGTGAGGTATCGGGTGGAGCGGGAGATCATCCAACTCAGTATCCTGTACCTGACTTCTCTCCATACCTCCTGATCCCTTTAGCCTCAAGGGCCACATCTAACTCCCTCTTAAATATAGCCAATGAACTGGCCTCAACTACCTTCTGTGGCAGAGAAATCCAGAGATTCACCACTCTCTGTGTAAAAAATGTTTTTCTCATCTCAGTCCTAAAAGACTTCCCCCTTATCCTTAAACTGTGACCCCTCGTTCTGGACTTCCCCAACATGGGGAACAATCTTCCTGCATCTAGCCTGTCCAACCCCTTAAAACTGTTGTACGTTTCTATAACATTCCCCCTCAATCTTCTAAATTCTAGCGAGTACAAGCCGAGTCTATCCAGTCTTTCTTCATATGAATGTCCTGACATGCCAGGACTTTCTCATTCCTGCAACAGACTACTCAATCTGGGACATTTTTCACGAGAGCCTGGCAGGGTGACACTATATCTGTGTATAAGATCTATACGAGGTGCACAGGTATGGTGATGATCCAAAATACTTTACCCAACGTAGGAGAGTCTAAACGTAGGACCGAGATGAGGAAAACATTTTTCACACATAGAGTGGTGAATCTCTGGAATTCTCTGCCACAGAAGGTAGTTAAGGACAGTTCATTGGCTATATTTAAGAGGGAGTTAAATGTGGCCCTTGTGGCTAAAGTGAGCAGGGGTATGGAGAGAAGGCAGGTACAGGATACTGAGTTGGATGATCAGCCATGATCATATTGAATGGCGGTGCAGGCTCGAAGGGCCGAATGGCCTACTCCTGCACCTATTTTCTATGTTTCTAAACACAGGTGAGAGTGGAAGCAATAAAAAGGACCCGAGGAGCAGGTTTTTCAGTCAGTGGGTAGTGTAAATATGGAACGAACTAACAGAGGAAGTGGTCGAGGCTGGTACAATGACACAATTTTACTGACAGTTGGGCAGATACGTGGATAAGAAAGAATTGGAAAATATAGGCCAGACTCGGGCAAGTGGGACTAGCTTGGTTGGGCAACTAGGTTGCCATGGTCTAGTCGAGTCAAAGGGCCTGTTGTTGAGCTACACAGATCTCTCACTCTGTGTTGCTTCCCAGCAGATGGGTGTGGTGGTAGATCAAATATTTAATTTCCCTTCAGTCCAAAATACCATTAATGTTTGCACCTTAAATATGTCAGAAGCAAGAACAATGGAAAAGGAATGAACTTTACCTTGTTTGATGTCATCAGATGTTTCTTTGAATGCCGTGTTGTACAAAACAGGGCAATGAAACTTTTCAATCGGCAAGGCTTCATCTACCACCGACAGTGGTTTGGCTTCATCACGAAACCTGCATATATTTAACAGCTGGTTAGAAACCGAGCATTAGAAATGTTTTGCGCTGTTCCACAAAAACGTTCAATGTTTCCCTCAAGACAATGTCCTACCTTCGCTTGCGCCCGGCATCCTCCTGAAAGAAATAAAACACAAATGTCAGTTGGACCGGCCTCATCCCGACAGCGGGAATTTCACCAATTTTCTACAACCCTCTGATAATTCCCATTTCCCAACTCTTATCGCCACTGTCATGCAGACAGAAAGCGGATATTGTCGCAGAGATGTAGAACGATGGGGGGAAGCACAAGGAATGTTCATGAGAATGACGCCATAACTGAGAGGATGGAAAAATGACAAGACGGAGCAGGTCGTAGGATTTTACCTGGAGAAGATGTCAGGAAGGATCAGATAGAACTTATAATTATCTCTGAATTTCAATGGGCGGGGGGGGGGGGGGGGGGGGGGGGATAATATCTCCACTTTGGAGAGAGCAAAAATCCAAGCTGAAGTTAGAATTCGCTATCCATATCTCGCTAGAAGTTAGAAGATTGAGGGGGGATCTTATAGAAAATCACAACATTCTTAAGGGGTTGGACAGGCTAGATGTGAGAAGGTTGTTCCCGATGTTGGGGAAGTCCAGAACAAGGGGTCACAGCTTAAGGATAAGGGGGAAATCTTTTAGGACCGAGATGAGAAAAAACAATTTTCACACAGAGAGTGGTGAATCTGTGGAATTCTCTGCCACAGAAGGTAGTCGAGGCCAGTTCGTTGGCTATATTTAAGAGGGAGTTAGATGTGGCCCTTGTGGCTAAAGGGATCAGGGGGTATGGAGAGAAGGCAGGTACAGGATACTGAGTTGGATGATCAGCCATGATCATATCGAATGGCGGTGCAGGCTCGAAGGGCCGAATGGCCTCTACTCCTGCACCTATTTTCTATGTTCCTATGTTTCTAAGTGTAATGTCGTCTCCAATAAATACAGAAAGGATTGCAGTCACGAGAACACGGACCTCACTTGCATTGGAGGGACTGAAGTCAACAGCAGAGATAAATTTAAGCGCAAGCGGGATAAACACATTAGGGCTCCTGGAATTCGTGGTATTGTTGCCGGGTGTGGAGAGTAGGTGGGAGGGATGATGAATGGAGCAGAAAACTTGACTGGATAGTATGGGCCGAATGGCCTGTCGATGATGTAGAATGGGATGTCATTCTATGGTGAAACAAGGTGGACAAAACAAACAGCAAATTCCCTCAAGATGACCACCCACTGCTGATGGGAACCGGATAAGATGATCAATCTGATGTGTGCGCCACGTTCTAGATTTCAATGTTAATCCCCACAATGTGGTCATGGCTGATCTAGCCCAGGACTGAACTCCTCCTCTTTGCCCCAATCCCTTTGATTACAATTCCCCGAATTTTCAAAAAACGTATGGTTTAAATACGTCTAACAGGTTAAACCACTCGGAATCTCTGGGTTGGAGAATCCCAGAGATTTATTGCCCTCTGCCCATTCGTGGTCCTTGGGATCAGATATAGGATCACCTGTCATTGTTCTAAACGCTACAGAATACAATCACCTCTCTACATTCCGGCCAAGTAGACCTGAGATCCCATAGATTCAGCGGGAAACCAATTAGTTTGGGAACAACAACAGCTGGAACAGAGGGAACATTTACTCAGTTCCGAATTACTGGTAAATGCAGCATTTATTTCTGAAATGTCACCCACCATTTTGTGACTGTGCACTTTCACTTCACCAAACTGTAGTGTAACCCCTCACCTTCAGAAACACCACGCTGTCTTTTTGCTCCATCTGCTGCTCCAACTTTAAGAGTTCCTCCTGAATGGAATTTAAATTCCCTTGAATCTCTCCCAGATTTTTCTCCATTGTATTTAGAATCTTCTTCTCTTCCTCCCGGACATCTGCCATTGTGCGCTGCTCTTTCTCAGTGAGAATCTGGTGCAGTTCAGCATAATGGGATGTGATCTTGGACTGAAGGTCGTGTGACTGTTCCTGTGAAATAAAAGGTGAAGAATAACATATAATGTCACTGATTGTGTTTCCTCACGACTTTGACGGTGGAATGTCGCCTGTGCATTATTTATTTGCTTTGGCAATTCAATAGTTTCTCTAAATGCTTCTGAAATGACGTGAGGGTCACCTTATGACCCATCAATCCTCTACCCCAATACAATTCTCTGCTGCCTATTCCTTTTCACGTCCCCTTTAATTCCCATTCATCCGCCCACCCCCCACTTTCCCAGGGATTATAACAGCCACCGATTGGCCATTGAACCAGCGTGTATTGGGGACGTGGAAGGAATCAGACGCGGTCACAGGAAGAAGGCGTGAACCACACGAGCAGCACCCGAGGTCAGGATCGAACCCGCTCACCAGAACTAGGAGACAGCAGCACTACTTGTGTCACTGCTCTGCCCTATTATTACACGCGTCACAGGGATCAAATCTACACAAGATCAGGAAATCGAAACTGGAAAGTCTCACCAGAACTCCAGAAATCTTCTGTTTCTGTTGCTGCTCCATTTGCTGGACCTCCGATTGCGTTAATGTGAGCGATACGAAGGAAGTTTTAATCTGATCCTAGGATTGCGTTTGAAAATCAGAGAATGAAAGTGTTAGACAATAAAGATGGAATTAAACAATGAAGCGATCAAAATCGGTTTGCTTTTACCTTGTAGAATTCAGCAGCTTCTGCTACCAGCATGAAGCTGTGAGACTTGTGTTCCCGCCCAGCTGCACAAATCACACAGATCAGCTTCTTGTCAGTTTTACAAAACAGCTTCAGTTCTTCCTGATGTTCCTCGCACTGAAGTTTACTTTCCTTCTCTGTCCGATTCAGGCTCAGTGTTCGAGCTTTCTCAGACAGTCTCGCCAAGGCCCGACTATCCCTGAGGGTGCGGTCTGTAAACTCCTCTCTACATTCCGGGCAGGTGTTTCTCCCCTCCTTGTCCCAACTCTGTGTGATACAGGAGCGGCAGAAGTTGTGCCCACACTCCAGTATAACCGGATCGGTGAAGAAATCCAGGCAGACCTGACAAACTGCCTCCGCTGTTAAACTCGCAACCTGGTCTTTCGAAGCCATTTTCAAACAAAGTGCACTCTGGCACTTCCTGGTTCAAAAATGCGTACAATGCGCACGCTGCCGTCTCGGGGAATGAATGTTAATTGGCTACAAGTGTTCAGTGTGAAGGTTTCATTGCAACATAGAAACATAGAAAATAGGTGCGGGCGGTGGCCATTTGACCCTTCCAGCCAGTACCGCCATTCATTGTGATCATGGCTGATCATCCACAATCAGTAACCCAAGCCTGCCTTCTCCCCATATCCCTTGATTCTGCTCGCCCCAAGAGCTCTATCTAATGCCCCTGTCCCACTTAGGAAACCTGAACGGAAACCTTTGGAGACTTTGCGCCCCACCCAAGGTTTCCGTGCGGTTCCCGGAGGTTGCAGGTGGTTGCCGGAGTTTGCAGGTAGTGGAAGCAGGTAGGGAGACTGACAAAAACCTCCGGGAACCTCTGGGAACCGCACGGAAACCTTGGGTGGGACGCAAAGTCTCCAGAGGTTTCCGTTCAGGTTTCCTAAGTGGGACAGGGGCTTTTAACTCTCTTTTGAATTCATCCAGTCTCCTGGTAGCTTCCAACTAATCTCCCACGGGGGAGGTGTCAGTCATACATTAAATAGAATTGAATGTAGACGAAAGCGGAGAGAAGGGTTTGGGGTTGTCCAGGGCAGAACAGGTTGCTGGAAAGAGAGCAGGGGATATTTACGAGGATGTTGCCAGGACTCGAGGTCACGAGCGAAAGGGAGAAGTTGTGCAGGGTAGGACTTTATTCCTTTGAGCGCAGGGGGCTGCGGGGTAATCTGATAGAGGTATATATGATCATGAGGGACTTAGATAGTGTGAATCGGCTGTCCTTTTACCAGGAACCACATAATATGTGTTTAAATTGAGAAGGGAAAGATTTATTAGAAATACGAGGGGGAACTTTTCGCATCGAAGGTGGTGGATATACATACATACAAAGATACCCAGACAATAGATGCTGGAGGAGGCCATTCGGCCCTTCGAGCCAGCACCGCCATTCAATGTAATCATGGTTGATCATCCACAATCAGTACCCCGTTCCTGTCTTCTCCTCATACCCCTTGATTCCGCTAACCCTAACTATCTAATTCTCTTTCGAACGCATCCAGTGAAATGGCCTCCACTCCAATTTGCATCATTCAACGTTATTTTTCTTCCTTGAATTCTTTTTTCCATTGAATTCCCTGCTCCCATTTACACTTCCTCAGTAAGACCTGTGCAGTCTTCGCCCGATCAACATCAACTCCAATCCATTCACTCTGATACAGTGGACTTACAACTCTTGGAATTTTGAGACATGCCGAACTTAGACTTCTGAGGTGTTAAAATGTAGCGGATGCATTTTGAAGCCTCGACATTTTAAGCCGTGCATTTGTTGTGTGTTTTGCCGCAGGGGTGGTAACAGGTCACAAAAGTCACTTATTAAATCAGATTCCCGCTGTTTCTGCAATTGTCAAAGTTAATTCTCAAAGTTACAGCTGGTCTTTGGTCGCACGACGTGGCTTTGCTGCCATCTAGTGGATTAATCCTGCTCCCGATGAATAGAACATGGTTTAATGCAGAGAAACATAGAAAATAGGTGCAGGAGTAGGCCATTCGGCCCTTCGAGCCTGCTCCGCCATTCAATATGATCATGGCTGATCATCCAACTCAGTATCCTGTACCTGCCTTCTCTCCATACCCCCTTATCCCTTTAGCCACAAGGGCCACATCTAACTCCCTCTTAAATATAGCCAACGAACTGGCCTCAACTACCTTCTGTGGCAGAGAATTCCACACATTCACCACTCTCTGTGTGAAAAATGTTTTTCTCATCTCGGTCCTAAAAGACTTCCCTCTTATCCTTAAACTGTGTGACCCCTTGTTCTGGACTTCCCCAACATCGGGAATAATCTTCCTGCATCTAGCCTGTCCAACCCCTTAAGAATTTTGTACGTTTCTATAAGATCCCCCCTCAATCTTCTAAATTCTAGCGAGACAGAGAAGATTAGATGGGCATTGTACTGTCCCACTTTCTCTGTGGGCCGAAGAGCCTGTTCTAGAGCTTGTTCTATTTCTACACGGCCAGCAACAACACAGAGAGGCCCATTGTATCTCCCACTCCCGACATTGAGCGTTATTCTTCTCCATTCAAGTAATTTCTGATTTCACTCCTCCCTCCCATTCACACCTCCAGAGTCAGACTTTTACCGCCCTCTTCCGAACGACATGAACGCCAATCCATTCAATCTGATAGAGCGAACCTGTAGCCCTTGGAATTCCTTCTTCAGACCAAAGAAGCGTCCTGATCCCGAAGCGTGGTCTGTCCATTTCCCTCCACAGATGCTGCCTGGCCCGCTGAGTTACTCCAGCACATTGTGGGGGGGGTTTTACTCAACTATGTGATCAGATTTCTTGTATCTACCATTTCGAATATTCACTTTGCCTTCTCTCATTTCTGGCAATTCCCGATTTAATTCCTATCTGCACCTTCCCCCAAACTCGCCTTTACGCCGCTGTTGAAGTCCTCATCAACACCGCTTGTACCGCGTTGTGACTCGGGGAGTTTAGGACCCGGGGGAGCCCGGAGCTCAGGACCCGCCGCCCGCGGTTGCTGCTGAACCCGCGGGTAGGGAGTTTGTTGCTATCTTTATATTTTCACAAAAGTGTTTCTGTTCCATTGCCGGACGCGGTTAACGCGTTAAAATGAACGGATCGACAGACAGACAGCTCTGATTTCAGTTGCTGTTTATTTCACTCTTCCCACATTTACATTCCACCCGGTTTCACTTCCGCAGTGAAGAAAGCAAATGGTATGTTAGCATTCATAGCAAAAGGATTTGAGTATAAGAGCAGGGAGGTTCTACTGCAGTTGTACAGGGTCTTGGTGAGACCACACCTGGAGTATTGCGTACAGTTTTGGTCTCCTAATCTGAGGAAATACATTCTTGCCATAGAGGGAGTACAGAGAAGGTTCACCAGACTGATTCCTGGGATGGCAGGACTTTCATATGAGGAAAGACTGGATAGACTCGGCTTGTACACGTTGGAATTCAGAAGATTGAGGGGGATCTTATAGAAACTTACAACATTCGACAGGCTAGATGCAGGAAGATTATTCCCGATGTTGGGGAAGTCCAGAACTAGGGGTCACAGTTTAAGGGTAAGAGGGGAGACTTTTAGGACCGAGATGAGGAAATCATTTTTTACACAGAGAGTGGTGAATCTGTGGAATTCTCTGCCACAGAAGGTAGTTGAGGCCAGTTCATTGGCTATATTTAAGAGGGAGTTAGATGTGGCCCTTGTGGCTAAAGGGATCAGGGGGTATGGAGAGAAGGCAGGGATGGGATACTGAGTTGGATGATCAGCCATGATCATATCAAATGGCGGTGCAGGCTCGAAGGGCCGAATGGCCTACTCCTGCATCTATTTTCTATGTTTCTATGCTCACTGGGGTTTCACGACGCGGAATTTGGGGGTTAAATGGGACCCGTTCATCGCCGACCTGTTGTCCACCGGTTTCTGCCCCACAGCCCCTGAACCCTGCTCCTGACGCCGGTCCCGGGACCCGACTTTTGTACACCTGGAGCGGAACCGCAGCAGATTCTCAGCCAGTTTCGATCCCAAGTCTCGAAGAAAGGATAAAGTTTCTCCGTGAATTTATTCCCAGTGAAGGTGTGGAGATGGGACTTGGTGTCCGCGTCGTAAAATGAAACTGTCCCGGACTCGTAACTGAGAGAAACTCCCACCCTCCCGGGGATGGGACGGGCGTGGAGAGGGAATGGAGGGGAGGTGAAGGCTTCAAACTCGTCATCCAACTGCCTGATCCTCCAGACTCCAGTCTCCGGGGTCAATGTGACCACTGTCTTCCTCTCCACAGACTCTGCGGCGACTCCCAGACTCCAGAACCGACTCCCCGCCACCTCCACCTCCCAGTAATGTCTCCCCGATGTGAATCCCTCCGATCCCAGCACACACTGCCAGTGTGTAAACCTCTTCCCGGTGTCAGGGAGACACCTCCGGGCCCCGATATTTCTCACCCTCTTCCGATCCTCAGACACCTCGAGCTGCGGACCCGCTGTTTCCACATCCAGGGTGACGGAGACTGGGGGGAGAAGCAGAGAATCAGAGAGTCCCCGGGGGTCGGGGGGAGACTCGGGCAGCGCGGCCCCGGGACCGGGGGAGAAGCCGCTCGGCCTCAGGCACAGGCGGGCGGACAACTGACACCTTGTGGAGGTTTGTAGAGGGGATTTCTGTGAGATATCGGGAGGAGGCTGGAGAGTGCGGAGGAGGGGGGGGGGGGGGGGGGGGGGGCGACGACGAATGAAGCCGGCTATTCAGATATGGAGGCAGATCGGAGCAAGGGGGATATTGAGGTGAGTAGCAATTTGAGGTTGTTAAAGAGGAGGTGGAGGTGTGGAGAGGAACCACCATGATCATAGTGAATGGGAGGAGACACGAGGGGCCAGATGACCTGCCCCTGTTTCTTTGAGTGGACGGTGAGAGAGAGGGAGGGGTGGCTTGGACCATGGAAGGAAGCAGAGGTTGAATGATCAGGTTTTAGACAGAATGGGTGGAGACTTGTGGTTGTAGGGTCGCTGAAAGAGGGGATTCACGGGTGGATCTGATGGGTGTGTTCAACCAAGAACACACTGATCTCATTGTGAACCAATATATGAACTTCACTGAGGGACTTGACAATGTTGTGCATGTAAGGCTGGTCCAGAAAGTGAAGGCAGGTGGGATCCAGGGCGAGCTGGTGAAATGGATCCACAATTGGCTTGGTGGTTGGAGGTAGAAGGTAGCGATAGAAATGTGAGTTTTCTGCTTGGAGGTCTGTGACTGGTGGAGTGCAGCAGAGATCGGTGCTGCAACATTTGCTGTTTATGTTATATGTTCATGGCTTCGATGTGAATGTCCAAATTATGACTGGTAAATCTGTGGAGTTCGTGACACTTGTGGATAGTGAGGGAGGTTGTCAAAATCTGCAGCAGGATGTGGGGTAGATTATCAAAAACCTTATTCTCATATCGAGATATCAAATCAAGAGGGGGCAGCATTATGGTGAGGGGAAGGATTTTTAAGTGGAATTGAGTGATTCGTTTTCATCACACTGAGTGGTTGATAGATACTTATGTTTAAGAGGTACTTAAATGTGTGAGGTGTAGAAGTTTACCGATGTAATGTGGGCAAACAGATTAGTGCAGCTGGGAAATATGTAGACATGGATGTGAAGGGCCGAAGGGCCTGACTCTGTAATATACAATCATGGCTCTCGGCTCCAAGAGCACAGAATGACTGAGTCACCACCACCCACCGGTGCACGGAATTCCTAAGGTTTTTCCAGTCTCTGCGTGCAATAATGTCTCGTTATCTAGGTGTTAGAGGCGAATACAATGTCTATTGGCAATGCTTGCATCTGTGTTATTAAAAGGCGTTATAAACAAGAAGAGAGGAAACTGGACAGGTTTTACCTCGCTTAATGGCAGATGTTTCTCCCCACATCGCGTTCATCAAAAAGTGATGATCGAATTTTTCAATCTGCAAGGCACCGTCTGTCACTGAGAGTGCTTTATCTTCATCACTAACCCTGCAAACATTTAGCAGCTGGTTATCAACTGAGCCTCAACATTTTTTTTTGAGCAGTTCTAACACAAACACGCAGTGTTTCGGTCAAGAGCATGTCCTACCTCCTCTTCCCACCAGCTTCCTCCTGCAAGAAATAAAACACAAATCTTGAGTAGACTGAGACGGGACATCTACATCACGACAGCAGGAGTTTCACACAAATTACAACAAACCCCAGAAATGTTCCATTGTCCAACATTTATAGTCATTGTCACAGAGACAGAAATTGGATATTGCCCTAGAGATTTTACAAGTGTATTAATAGCAAAATATTAACTAGGGGGAGAATAGGTCAATTTAAGAGCAAAGGGAAACTTTAGGATAGAATAGTCCTGGCGACCGTAAGGCATGTGAAGGTTGATGAATCACAGTGGTTGATTTAATGCATCAACGAGCACGATCATTAAGCTGCCTTCAACTGATCTGTTTAAAGTTGTAAAATTATTTCACACTAAAGTGGAACATGCAACAAACTTTCCACGTGATCTTTTCTTTCCTGGGCATTTTCCATCTTTTAGGGGAAATAAAAACATCCACTAACTCAATGACAAGTTCACAATAACTCATCCCAAGGAGACTGCAGGCAGTGCAGAGATCCCACAGATTATGCAGGAGGCCATTTAGTTTGGGAACAACAGCAGCACAGCTCAGGAACAGACGGAACATCTGCCCAGTTCTGAATTACTGGCAAATGCAGCATTTATTGCAGAAATGTCACCCACCATTCTATGACTGTGCACTTTCACTTCGCCAAACTGTAGTGTAGCCCCTCACCTTCAGAAACACCAGACTGTCTTTTTGATCCATCTGTTGTTGCAACTTTAAGAGTTCCTCTCCAATGGAATTTAAATGCCCTTGAATCTCTTCAAGATTTTTCTCCATTGTATTTAGCATTTTCTTCTCTTCCTCCCGGATATCTGCCAGTGTGCGCTGCTCTTTCTCAGTGAGAATCTGGTGCAGTTCAGCATATCGGGATGTGATCTTGGACTGAAGGTTGTGTGACTGTTCCTGTGAAACGAAAGGTGAAGAACAACATATAATGTCACTGATTGTGTTTCCCAACTGCTTTAAACGTGACATTTGGCCTGTACATTTTTAATTTTCTTAGAAAATCTATAGTTTGTCGAAATGCTTCTGAAATGTCGTGAAGGTAATGTTATAACCCATCAATCCTCTACCCCTAATACAATTCCCTGCAGCCTGTTCCTTTTCACGTGCCCATTAATTCCCATCCACCACCCACTTTCCCAGGGATTATAACAGTCACCGATTGACCATTGAACCAGCGTGTATTGGGGACGTGGAAGGAATCCGACGCGGTCACAGGGAGAAGGCGTGAACCACACGGGCAGCACCCGAGGTCAGGATCGAACCCGCTCACAAGAACTAGGAGACAGCAGCACTACTTGTGTCACTGCGCTGCTCTATTATTACACGCGTCACAGGGATCAAATCTATACAAGATCAGGAAATCTAAACTGGAAAGTCTCACCAGAACTCCAGAAATCTTCTGTTTCTGTTGCTGCTCCATTCGCTGAATCCCTGATTCCTTTTTTGTGAGAGACTGGATGGAAGATTTCACCTGATCCTGGGATTGTGATTGAAAATCAGGGAATAAAAATGTTAGATTATAAAGATGGAATTAAACAATGATGTGATCAAAATCGGTTTGCTTTTACCTTGTAGGTTTCGACAGCTTCTTTAACCGGCATGAAGCGGTGATCTCTGTGTTCCCGCCCAGCTGCACAAACCGCACAGATTAGCTTCTTTTCAGTTTCACAAAACAGCTTCAGTTCTTCCTGATGTTCCTCGCACTGAAGTTTACTTTCCTTCTCTGTCCGATTCAGGCTCAGTGTTCGAGCTTTCTCAGACAGTCTCGCCAAGGCCCGATTCATCCTGAGGGTGCGGTCTGTAAACTGCTCTCTGCATTCCGGGCAGGAGTTTCTCCCCTCCCTGTCCCAACTCTGTGTGATGCAGGAGCGGCAGAAGTTGTGCCCGCAGTCCAGTATAACCGGGTCGGTGAAGAAATCCAGGCAGATGGGACAAACTGCCTCCTCGGTCCAACTCTCGACCTGGTCTTTCGAAGCCATTTTATGCGGCACTTCCTGGTTCAAAACCCATTCCATTTCGCGCAATTGCTGAACCCCTGCAGAACCGCGAGTGTTGACAGCGCACGCTGCCGTCTCGGGGAATGAATGTTATTCGGCTGCAAGTGCTCAGTGTCAAGGTGCCCTGGCCGCTTCCAACACACACGAGGGACAGGTCAGTTAGACATTAAACAGTCTTCAATATTGACGAAAGCAGAGAGAAGGGCTTGGGGCAGTCTGATAGTCGGAAAGAGTGCAGGAAACATAGAAACATAGAAAATAGGTGCAGGAATAGGCCATTCGGCCCTTCGAGCCTGCACCGCCATTCAATATGATCATGGCTGATCATCCAACTCAGTATCCTGTACCTGCCTTCTCTCCATACCCCCTGATCCCTTTAGCCACAAGGGCCACATCTAACTCCCTCTTAAATACAGCCAATGAACTGGTCTCAACTACCTTCTGTGGCAGAGAATTCCAGAGATTCACCACTCTCTGTGTGAAAAATGTTTTCCTCATCTCGGTCCTAAAAGATTTCCCCCTTATCCTTAAACTGTGACCCCTTGTTCTGGACTTCCCCAACATCGGGAACAATCTTCCTGCATCTAGCCTATCCAACCCCTTAAGAATTTTGTAAGTTTCCATAAGATCCCTCCTCAATCTTCTAAATTCTAGCGAGTACAAAACAGTCTATCCAGTCTTTCTTCATATGAAAATCCTGACATCACAGGAATCAGTCTGGTGAACCTTCTCTATACTCCCTCTATGGCAAGAATGTCTTTCCTCAGATTAGGAGACCAAAACTGTACGCAATACTCCAGATGTGGTCTCACCAAGACCCTGTACAACTGCAGTAGAACCTCCCTGCTCCTATACTCAAATACCTTTGCTATGAAAGATTTACGAGGATGGTGCCCGGACTTGAGGGCCGGGGCGAAAGGGAGAAAGTAGGACTTTATTAATTGGCGCGCTGAGCTGTAGGGCATAAGTTCAAGAGGGGGACAGATTGGGTGAATGCACAGTCTTTTACCCAGAGTAGTGAAATCGAGCACTAGAGGACCTAGGTTTAAACTGGGAATACGATTATCTGAGGAATTAATTTTCACACAGGTCGTGGCTATATGGAACATGCTGCCGGAGGAGGTAACTAAAGCAGGTACTACGACAACGTTTAATGTAAATTTGGACAGGTATCACACCTTCGCGTGATACCAGCAATGGACCTACCAGGGCATCACCCTGTCTGAGGGGAGGTCATTTGTGGCCGGCATGCTTGGTCCCTGCCTTTGGAGGAATGGAATTGGAGTCCCTTCTTTGTACTGAGAGTAAGGGGAAGGCGAAATGAGATATATAGATGTCGATATAGAGTGATATAGAACAAATTAATGAAATATATGAAAAATGTAACGAAGATAATGGGTATTGTGTACAGTTTTGGTCTCCTAATTTGAGGAAGGACATCCTTGTGATTGAGGCAGTGCAACGTAGGTTCACGAGATTGATCCCTGGGATGGCGGGACTGTCATATGAGGAAAGATTGAAAAGACTAGGCTTGTATTCACTGGAATTTAGAAGGATGAGGGGGGATCTTATAGAAACATATAAAATTATAAAAGGACTGGACTTGGTGTCCGTGTCGTAAAACGAAACTGTCCCAGACTCTGAATGTATAGCAAATTGGCTTCATGGAAGGAAGCAGAGGGTGATGGTGGAAGGTTGCTTTTCGGACTGGAGGTCTGTGACTAGTGGTGTGCCACAGGGCTCGGTGCTGGGCCCATTACTGTTTGTCATCTACATCAATGATTTGCAAGAGAACAGAAAGGGCAAAATTAGCAAGTTTGCTGATGATACAAAAGCGAGTGGTTTTGCAGAAGGTCATGGTGCAGTTGTATAAGACTTTGGCGAGACCGCATTTAGAATAGTTCTGGGCACCATGTTATAGGAAATATATTGTCAAGCTAGAAAGGGTTCAGAGAGGATTTACGAGGATACTGCCAGGACTAGAAGATGTGAGCTATAGGGAGAGGTTGAGTAGGCTGGGTCTCTATTCCTTGGAGCACAGGAGGATGAGGTAGATTGCGTGGATGCATAGAGTTTCTAGCCCAGAGTAGGGGAATGAGGACCAGATGACATAGGTTAAGGTGAAGCAGAAAAGATTTAATCGGAATCTGATGTGTAATTTTTTCACACAAATGGTAGTGGGTGTGTGGAACAAGCTGCCAAATGAGGTGGTTGAGGCTGGGATTATCACAATGTTTAAGAAACAGTTAGACAGGTACATGGATAGGACAGGTTTGGAGGGATATGGACCAAGCGCAGGCAGATGGGACTAGTGCAGCTGGGACATGTAGGCCGGTGTAGACAAGTAGGGCCGAATGGTCTGTTCCACTCTGTATCACTATGACTCTATGTCTCGTAACTGAGATAAACTCCCACACTCCCGGGAATGGGACGGGCGGGGAGACGGGATAGAAGGGATGTGAATGCATCGAACCACGTCATCCCACCCCCGCTAGATCCTCCAGACTCCAGTCTCTGGTGTCAGTGTGACCCCTCTCTTCCTCTCCACAGACCCTGCGGCGATTCCCAGACTCCAGCCCCGACTCCCCGCTACCTTCACCTCCCAGGAATGTCTCCCTGGTGTAAATCCATCCGATCCCAGGCACACACACACACGGAATGCCTGCAAACCTCTTCCCGGTGTCAGGGAGACTCCGCCAGGTACCAGTACATCTCACCTTCTTCGGATTCTCGAGCCCCAGACTCGCTGTTTCCACATCCCGGGTGGCGGAGACTGGGGGGGGGGGGGGGGGAGCAGAGAATCAGAAAGTCCCCGGGAGTCATCTCTGGAATTCTCTGCCACAGAATGTAGTTGAGGCCAGGGTACAAAAAAATGCTTGAGAAACTCAGCGGGTGCAGCAGCATCTATGGAACGAAGGAAATAGGCAACGTTTCGGGCCGAAACCCTTCTTCAGACGTTGTTGAGGCCAGTTCATTGGCTATATTTAAGAGGGAGTTAGATGTGGCCCTTGTGGCTAAAGGGATCAGGGGGTATGGAGAGATGGCAGGTACGGGATACTGAGTTGGATGATCAGCCATGATCATATTGAATGGCGGTGCAGGCTACTCCTGCACCTATTGTCTATGTTTCTATGTCGGGGGGAGACTCGGGCAGCGCGTCATGGGCGGGCCATCATGATCTGGGCCATCATGATCTGGGCCAACCAATCACACATCAGGGGCGGGCCATCTTGATCTGGGCCAACCAATCACACGTTAGGGGGCGGGCTATCCTGATCTGGATCAGCCAATCACGCGTCAGTGCGATCTGGGTCGGCCAATCATGTGCGATCTGTGGGCGGGCCATCATGATCTGGGCCGGCCAATCACGCGACAGTGGGCGGGCCGGTTGATGTCAGAGAGAACAAAGGATTTTGTGAATGGAGCTTTACCTGGAGAGCGCTCATGAGTGACGTCAGAGTGTTTACCCAACATAGAAACATAGAAGGTACACAAAATTGCTGGGGAAACTCAGCGGGTGCAGCAGCATCTATGGAGCGAAGGAAATAGGCGACGTTTCGGGCCGAAACCCTTCTTCAGACTGATGGGGGGGGGGGGGGGGGGGTGGGGGGGGGGGGGGGGGGGGGGGGGGGTAGAAAGAAGGAAAAGGGGAGGAGGAGGAGGAGCCCGAGGGCGGGCGGATGGGAGGGTGGGAGGAGACAGCTAGAGGGTTAAGGAAACATAGAAACATAGAAATTAGGTGCAGGAGTAGGCCATTAATTTTCACACAGGTCGTGGCTATATGGAACATGCTGCCGGAGGAGGTAACTAAAGCAGGTACTACGACAACGTTTAATGTAAATTTGGTCAGGTATCACACCTTCCCGAGCCAGCAATGGACCTACCAGGGCATCA
Source organism: Amblyraja radiata (assembly GCF_010909765.2). Classification (NCBI taxonomy): domain Eukaryota; kingdom Metazoa; phylum Chordata; class Chondrichthyes; order Rajiformes; family Rajidae; genus Amblyraja; species Amblyraja radiata. The sequence goes on along the minus strand of NC_045985.1, from coordinate 13,974,183 downwards.
CCCTGTCAGAGATTAGGTCATTTGTGGCCGGCCTGCTTGGTCCCCGCCTTTGGAGAAATGGAATCGGAGTCCCTTCTTTGAACTGAGAGTCAGGAGAAAGCGAAATGAGATAGATGTCGATATAGAGTGATATAGAACAAATTAATGAAATATATGAAAAATGTAACAGAGATAATGGGTATTGTGTACAGTTTCGGTCTCTTAATTTGAGGAAGGACATCCTTGTGATTGAGGCAGTGCAGCGTAGGTTCACGAGATTGATCCCTGGGATGGCGGGACTGTCATATGAGGAAAGATTGAATAGACTAGGCTTGTATTCACTGGAATTTAGTAGGATGAGGGGGTATCTTATAGAAACATATAAAATTATAAAAGGACTGGGCAAGCTAGATGCAGTAAAAAATGTTCCCAATGTTGGGCGAGTCCAGAACCAGGGGACACACAGTCTTAGAATAAAGGGGAGGTAATTTAAGACTGAGGTGAGAAAAAACTTTTTCACCCAGAGAGTTGTTAATTTGTGGAATTCCCTGCCGCAGAGGGCAGTGGAGGCCAAGTCACTGGATGGATTTAAGAGAGAGTTAGATAGAGCTCTAGGGGCTAGTGGAGTCAAGGGATATGGGGAGAAGGCAGGCACGGGTTATTGATAGGGGACGATCAGCCATGATCACAATGAATGGCGGTGCTGGCTCGAAGGGCCGAATGGCCTCCTCCTGCACCTATTTTCTATGTTTCTAGGAAACAGGCCATTGTTAGCTGTGAGCTAGGTGACAACGAGTTACAACCCATGAAATTCACCAGACGACAGTGAAACTAGTACAACGAGTAGGGTGGGGGAGACACCGAAACCACGCCGACCACCGATCACCCGTTCATACTAGTTCTATGTTATCCTACTTTTTCATCAACTATCTGCACACCCGCGGGTCATTCACAGAGGCCAATAAACCCAAAGGCTTTGTGGTCAAGTTTGCGGTAGGTACAAAAATCAGAGGAGGGGCAGGTAGTGTAGAGAAAGCAGGGACTCTGCAGAAGGACTTGGACAGGTTGAGAGAGTGGGCAGAGAAGTGGCGGATCGAATATAGTGTAGCAAAAATGTGGAATCATGCATTTTGGTTGTAGGAGTAAAGGCGTAGGCTATTTTCTAAATGGGGAGATAATCCAGAAATCGGAGGTGAAAAGGTACTCCCAAAAAGATAATCTGCAAGTCGAATCGGTAGCAAACTCAATGCTAGCATTTAATTCAAGTTGGCTTGTATACAAAAACAGGGATGTAATGCTGAGGCTCTATAAGGTACTGGTAAGACCGCATTTGGAATATTGTTAGCAATTTTGGGGCACCATATCTGAGGAAGGATGTGCTGGCTCATGTAAGGGTCCAGAGGAGGTTTACAAGAATAATCACAGGAATGAGTAGGTTAACATATGATGAGCACTGACCCTGTACTCGCTGGAGTTTAGAAGGATGAGGGGGTAACTTATTGAAGCGTATAGAATAGTGAAAGGCTTGGATAGAATGGATGCGGCTAGGGTGTTTCCAATAGTGGGGGAGTCAAGGACGATAGGGATAGATAGGTCAGCCACGATCGAATGGCTGAGTAGACTTATTGGGCCGAATGGCCTAATTCTGCTCTTATCACACATGATCTAACAAACCCGCACATCTTTGGGATGTGGGAGGAAACCGGAGCAACTGCAGGAACGAGCGATTAGCTTGACATTGTACTGTTCCGCGTTCTATGTGGACCGAAGAGACTCACATTTCCCTCCACACGTGTTACCCGCGGGAAGGACAAATGTTTCCATCTTTATATATTCACAAAAATATTTCTGTTCCGTTGAAGGACGAAGTTAACGCTTGTATGAACGGATCGACAGACAGCTCTGATTTCAGTTGCTGTTTATTTCACTCATCCCACATTTACATTCCCCCTGTTTTTATTTCCGCGCTCACTGGGTTTTACGACACGGAATTTGGGGATTAAATGGGAGTCGTTCAGCGCCGACCTGTTGTCCACCGGGTTTCTGCCCCACAGCCGCTGAGCCCCGCTCCTGACGTCGGTCCCTGGACCCGACCCTTTTACACACCCGGGGCGGAACCGGAGCAGATCCTCAGCCAGTTTCCATCCCAAGGCCAGAATAAAGAATAACGTTTCTCCGTGAATTTATTCCCTGTGAAGGTGTGGAGATGGGACTTGGTGTCCGCGTTGTAAAATGAAACTGTCCCGGACTCTGAATGGATAGCAAATTGGCTCCATGGAAGGGAGCAGAGGGTGATGGTGGAAGGTTGCTTCTCGGACTGGAAGCCTGTGAATAGTGGTGTGCCACAGGGCTTGGTGCTGGGCCCATTACTGTTTGTCATCTACATCAATGATTTGCAAGAGAACAGAAAGGGCAAAATTAGCAAATTTGCTGATGATACAAAAGCGAGTGGTTTTGCAGAAGGTCATGGTGCAGTTGTATAAGACTTTGGCGAGGCCGCATTTAGAATAGTTCTGGGCACCATGAAATATATTGTCAAGCTAGAAAGGGTTCAGAGAGGATTTACGAGGATACTGCCAGGACTAGAAGATGTGAGCTATAGGGAGAGGTTGAGTAGGCTGGGTCTCTATTCCTTGGATCACAGGAGGATGAGGTAGATTGGGTGGATGCATAGAGTCTCTAGCCCAGAGTAGGGGAATGAGGACCAGAGGACATAGGTTAAGGTGAAGTAGAAAAGATTTAATCGGAATCTGAGGTATAATTTTGTGGTGGATGTGTGGAACAAGCTGCCAAATGAAGTGGTTGAGACTCGGATTATCCCAATGTTTAGTGGGGAGACGGGATAGAAGGGATGTAATTGCATCAAACCACGTCATCCCACCCCCGCTAGATCCTCCAGACTCCAGTCTCTGGGGTCAGTGTGACCCCTCTCTTCCTCTCCACAGACCATATGGCGACTCCCAGACTCCAGCCCCAAATCCCCGCTACCTTCACCTGCCAGGAATGTCTCCCTGATGTAAATCCATCCGATCCCAGCACACACACACACGGAATGCCTGCAAACCTCTTCCCGGTGTCAGGGAGACTCCGCCAGGTACCAGTACATCTCACCTTCAGAATCAGAAAGTCCCCGGGAGTTATCTCTGGAATACTCTGCCACAGAATGTAGTTGAGGCCAGGGTACACAAAAATGCTTGAGACACTCAGCGGGTGCAGCAGCATCTATGGAACGAAGGAAATAGGCAACGTTTCGGGCCGAACCCCTTCTTCAGACGTTGTTGAGGCCAGTTCATTGGCTAAATTTAAGAGGGAGTTAGATGTGGCCCTTGTGGCTAAAGGGATCAGGGGGTATGGAGAGAAGGCAGGTACGGGATACTGAGTTGGATGATCAGCCATGATCATATTGAATGGCGGTGCAGGCTACTCCTGCACCTATTGTCTATGTTTCTATGTCGGGGGGAGACTCGGGCAGCGCGACCCCGGGACCGGGGGAGAACGTGTCTCCCGGAGTCTTAATCCGGGATGGAGAAGGGAATTTCGGGAGGGGACGAGGGAGGAGGGGACGGGGAGGATGAGTGCGGAGAGTGAATGTTATAACCCATCAATCCTCTACCCCCAAAACAATTCCCTTCTTTCTGCCTATTCCTTTTAACCTTTCCATTAATTCCCATTCATCCGCCCAACACCCACCAAAGTTACTAGAGAACAAAGATCTAAGATATTTGCTAGAGACAGTAGCAATCAAAGAGATCTTTGGTAGCAATCCTGGAGAGAAGGAATGGCGCGGTCCATTCACGCGTCAGTGGGCGGGCCATCATGATCTGGGCCGGGCCAATCACACGTCGGTGGGCGGGCCAACATGATCTAGACCGGCCAATCACACATCAGGGGCGGGCCATCTTGATCTGGGCCAACCAATCACGCGTTAGGGGGCGGGCTATCCTGATCTGGATCAGCCAATCACGCGTCAGTGCGATCTGGGTCGGCCAATCATGTGCGATCTGTGGGCGGGCCATCATGATCTGGGCCGGCCAATCACGCGACAGTGGGCGGGCCGGCTGATGTCAGAGAGAACAAAGGATTTTATGAATGGAGCTTTACCTGGAGAGCGCTCATGAGTGACGTCAGAGTGTTTACACAACATAGAAACATAGACGTGTTCAAAAGGGAACTGCAGATGCTGGAATATCGAAGGTACACAAAATTGCTGGGGAAACTCAGCGGGTGCAGCAGCATCTATGGAGCGAAGGAAATAGGCGACGTTTCGGGCCGAAACCCTTCTTCAGACTGATGGGGGGTGGGGGGGGGGGGAAAGAAAGAAGGAAAAGGGGAGGAGGAGGAGGAGCCCGAGGGCGGGCGGATGGGAGGGTGGGAGGAGACAGCTAGAGGGTTAAGGAAGGGGAGGAGACAGCACGGGCTAGCCAAATTGGGAGAATTCAATGTTAATGCCATAAGGACGCAAGGTCCCCAGACGGAATATGAGGTGCTGTTCCTCCAATTTCCGCTGTTGCTCACTCTGGCAATGGAGGAGACCCAGGACAGAGAGGTCGGATTGGGAATGGGAGGGGGAGTTGAAGTGCTGAGCCACCAGGAGGTCAGGTAGGTTATTGCGGACTGAGCGGAGGTGTTCGGCGAAACGATCGCCCAACCTACGCTTGGTCTCACCGATGTAAATCAGCTGACATCTAGAGCAGCGGATGCAGTAGATGAGGTTGGAGGAGATACAGGTGAACCTTTGTCGCACCTGGAACGACTGCTTGGGACCTTGAATGGAGTCGAGGGGGGAGGTGAAGGGACAGGTGTTGCATTTCTTGCGGTTGCAACGGAAAGTGCCCGGGGAGGGGGAGGTGCGGGAGGGAAGGGAAGAATTGACGAGGGAGTTGCGGAGGGAGCGGTCTTTGCGGAAGGCAGACATGGGGGGAGAGAGAGACAATAGGTGCAGGAGTAAACCATTCGGCCCTTCGAGCCAGCACCGCCATTCAATATGATCATGGTTGATCATCCAACTCAGTATCCTGTACCTGCCTTCTCTCCATACCCCCTGATCCCTTTAGCCACAAGGACCACATCTAACTCCCTCTTAAATACAGCCAATGAACTGGCCTCAACTACCTTCTGTGGCAGAGAATTCCAGAGATTCACCATTCTCTGTGTGAAAAATGTTTTCCTCATCTCGGTCCTAAAATATTTCCCCCTTATCCTTAAACTGTGACCCCTTGTTCTGGACTTCCACAACATCGGGAACAATCTTCCTGCATCTAGCCTGTCCAACCCCTTAAGAATTTTGTAAGTTGCCATAAGATCCCCCCTCAATCTTCTAAATTCTAGCGAGTACAATCCGAGTCTATCCAGTCTTTCTTCATATGAAAATCCTGACATCCCAGGAATCAGTCTGGTGAACCTTCTCTGTACTCCCTCTATGGCAAGAATGTCTTTCCTCAGATTAGGAGACCAAAACTGTACGCAATACTCCAGGTGTGGTCTCACCAAGACCCTGTACAACAGCAGTAGAACCTCCCTGCTCCTATACTCAAATACTTTTGCTATGAAAGATTTACGAGGATGGTGCCCGGACTTGAGGGCCGGGGCGAAAGGGAGAAAGTAGGACTTTATTAATTGGCGCGCTGAGCTGTAGGGCATAAATTCAAGAGGGGGACAGATTGGGTGAATGCACAGTCTTTTACCCAGAGTAGTGAAATCGAGCATTAGAGGACCTAGGTTTAAACTGGGAATACGATTATTTGAGGAATTAATTTTCACACAGGTCGTGGCTATATCGAACATGCTACCAGAGGAGGTAACTAAACATTGGTACTACGACAACGTTTAATGTAAATTTGGACAGGTATCACACCTTCCCGAGCCAGCAATGGACCTACCAGGGCATCACCCTGTCTGAGGTGAGGTCATTTGTTGCCGGCCTGCCTAGTCCCCGCCTTTGGAGAAATGGAATCGGAGTCCCTTCTTTGTACTGAGAGTCAGGGGAAAGCGAAATGAGATATATAGATGTCGATATAGAGTGATATAGAACAAATTAATGAAATATATGAAAAATGTAACGGAGGTAATGGGTATTGTGTACAGTTGTGTACAGTTTCGGTCTCCTAATTTGAGGAAGGACATCCTTGTGATTGAGGCAGTGCAGCGTAGGTTCACGAGATTGATCCCTGGGATGGCGGGACTGTCATATGAGGAAATATTGAATAGACTAGGCTTGTATTCACTGGAATTTAGAAGGATGAGGGGCTATCTTATAGAAACATATAAACTTATGAAAGGACTGGACAAGCTAGATGCAGTAAAAAATGTTCCCAATGTTGGGCGAGTCCAGAACCAGGCGCCACACAATCTTAGAATAAAGGGGAGGTAATTTAAGACTGAGGTGAGAAAAAACTTTTTCACCCAGAGTTGTTAATTTGTGGAATTCCCTGCCGCAGAGGGCAGTGGAGGCCAAGTCACTGGATGGATTTAAGAGAGAGTTAGATAGAGCTCTAGGGGCTAGTGGAGTGGGGTATGGGGAGAAGGCAGGCACGGGTTATTGATAGGGGACGATCAGCCATGATCACAATGAATGGCGGTGCTGGCTCGAAGGGCCGAATGGCCTCCTCCTGCACCTATTTTCTATGTTTCTAGGAAACAGGCCATTGTTAGCTGTGAGCTAGGTGACAACGAGTTACAAACCATGAAATTCACCAGACGACAGTGAAACTAGTACAACGAGTAGGGTGGGGGAGACACCGAATCCACGCCGACCACCGATCACCCGTTCACACTAGTTCTATGTTATCCTACTTTTTCATCAACTATCTGCACACCAGCGGGTCATTCACAGAGGTCAATAAACCCAAAGGCTTTGTCGTCAAGTTTGCGGTAGGTACAAAAATCAGAGGAGGGGCAGGTAGTGTAGAGAAGGCAGGGACTCTGCAGAAGGACTTGGACAGGTTGAGAGAGTGGGCAGAGAAGTGGCGGATCGAATATAGTGTAGCAAAATGTGGAATCATGCATTTTGGTTGTAGGAGTATAGGCGTAGGCTATTTTCTAAATGGGGAGAGAATCCAGAAATCGGAGGTGAAAAGGTACTCCCAAAAATATAATCTGCAAATCGAATCGGTAGCAAACTCAATGCTAGCATTTAATTCAAGTTGGCTTGTATACAAAAACAGGGATGTAATGCTGAGGCTCTATAAGGTGCTGGTAAGACCGCATTTGGAATATTGTTAGCAATTTTGGGGAACCATATCTGAGGAATGGTTTGCTGGCTCATGAAAGGGTCCAGAGGAGGTTTACAAGAATAATCACAGGAATGAGTAGGTTAACATATGATGAGTGACCCTGTACTCGCTGGAGTTTAGAAGGATGAGGGGGTAACTTATTGAAGCGTATAGAATAGTGAAAGGCTTGGATAGAATGGATGCGGCGAGGGTGTTTCCAATAGTGGGAGAGTCAAGGACGATAGGGATAGATAGGTCAGCCACGATCGAATGGCTGAGTAGACTTATTGGGCCGAATGGCCTAATTCTGCTCTTATCACACATGATCGTACAAACCTGCACATCTTTGGGATGTGGGAAGAAACCGGAGCAACTGCAGGAACGAGCGATTAGCTTGGCATTGTACTGTTCCACGTTCTATGTGGACCAAAAAGACTCACATTTCCCTCCACACGTGTTACCCGCGGGAAGGACAAATGTTTCCATCTTTATATATTCACAAAAATATTTCTGTTCCATTGAAGGACGAAGTTAACGCTTGAATGAACGGATCGACAGACAGCTCTGATTTCAGTTGCTGTTTATTTCACTCATCCCACATTTACATTCCCCCTGGTTTTATTTCCACCGGGTTTCTGCCCCACAGCCCCTGAGCCCCGCTCCTGACGTCGGTCCCTGGACCCGACCCTTTTACACACCCGGGGCGGAACCGGAGCAGATCCTCAGCCAGTTTCCATCCCAAGGCCAGAATAAAGGATAACGTTTCTCCGTGAATTTATTCCCTGTGAAGGTGTGGAGATGGGACTTGGTGTCCGCGTTGTAAAATGAAACTGTCCCGGACTCTGAATGGATAGAAAATTGGCTCCATGGAAGGGAGCAGAGGGTGATGGTGGAAGGTTGCTTCTCGGACTGGAGGCCTGTGAATAGTGGTGTGCCACAGGGCTCGGTGCTGGGCCCATTACTGTTTGTCATCTACATCAATGATTTGCAAGAGAACAGAAAGGGCAAAATTAGCAAGTTTGCTGATGATACAAAAGCGAGTGGTTTTGCAGAAGGTCATGGTGCAGTTGTATAAGACTTTGGCGAGGCCGCATTTAGAATAGTTCTGGGCACCATGAAATATATTGTCAAGCTAGAAAGGGTTCAGAGAGGATTTACGAGGATACTGCCAGGACTAGAAGATGTGAGCTATAGGGAGAGGTTGAGTAGGCTGGGTCTCTATTCCTTGGATCACAGGAGGATGAGGTAGATTGGGTGGATGCATAGAGTCTCTAGCCCAGAGTAGGGGAATGAGGACCAGAGGACATAGGTTAAGGTGAAGTAGAAAAGATTTAATCGGAATCTGAGGTATAATTTTGTGGTGGATGTGTGGAACAAGCTGCCAAATGAAGTGGTTGAGACTCGGATTATCCCAATGTTTAGTGGGGAGACGGGATAGAAGGGATGTAAATGCATCAAACCACGTCATCCCACCCCCGCTAGATCCTCCAGACTCCAGTCTCTGGGGTCAGTGTGACCCCTCTCTTCCTCTCCACAGACCATATGGCGACTCCCAGACTCCAGCCCCAACTCCCCGCTACCTTCACCTGCCAGGAATGTCTCCCTGATGTAAATCCATCCGATCCCAGCACACACACACACGGAATGCCTGCAAACCTCTTCCCGGTGTCAGGGAGACTCCGCTAGGTACCAGTACATCTCACCTTCTTCGGATTCTCGAGCCCCAGACTCGCTGTTTCCACATCCAGGGTGGCGGAGAATGGGGGGGGGGGGGGGGGGGGGGGAGCAGAGAATCAGAAAGTCCCCGGGAGTTATCTCTGGAATTCTCTGCCACAGAATGTAGTTGAGGCCAGGGTACACAAAAATGCTTGAGAAACTCAGCGGGTGCAGCAGCATCTATGGAACGAAATAAATAGGCAACGTTCCGGGCCGAAACCCTTCTTCAGACGTTGTTGAGGCCAGTTCATTGGCTATATTTAAGAGGGAGTTAGATGTGGCCCTTGTGGCTAAAGGGATCAGGGGGTATGGAGAGATGTGTTCAAAAGGGAACTGCAGATGCTGGAATATCGAAGGTACACAAAATTGCTGGGGAAACTCAGCGGGTGCAGCAGCATCTATGGAGCGAAGGAAATAGGCGACGTTTCGGGCCGAAACCCTTCTTCAGGGTGTATGGAGAGATGGCAGGTACAGGATACTGAGTTGGATGATCAGCCATGATCATATTGAATGGCGGTGCAGGCTACTCCTGCACCTATTGTCTATGTTTCTAGACTCGGGCAGCGCGACCCCGGGACCGGGGGAGAACGTGTCTCCCGGAGTCTTAATCCGGGATGGAGAAGGGAATTTCGGGAGGGGACGAGGGAGGGGGGAAGGGGAGGATGAGTGCGGAGAGTGAATGTTATAACCCATCAATCCTCTACCCCCAATACAATTCCCTTCTTTCTGCCTATTCCTTTTAACCTTTCCATTAATTCCCATTCATCCGCCCAACACCCACCAAAGTTACTAGAGACCAAAGATCTAAGATCTTTGCTAGAGACAGTAGCAATCAAAGAGATCTTTGGTAGCAATCCTGGAGCGAAGGAATGGCGCGGTCCAATCACGCGTCAGTGGGCGGGCCATCATGATCTGGGCCAACCAATCACACATCAGGGGCGGGCCACCCTGATCTGGGCCAACCAATCACACGTCAGGGGCGGGCCATCATGATCTGGGCCAACCAATCACACATCAGGGGCGGGCCAGCATGATCTGGGCCGGCCAATCACGCGTCAGTGGGCGGGCCAACCTATCTGGGCCAACCAATCACGCGTTAGGGGGCGGGCTATCCTGATCTGGACCAGCCAATCACGCGTCAGTGCGATCTGGGTCGGCCAATCATGTGCGATCTGTGGGCGGGCCAGCATGATCTGGGCCGGCCAATCACGCGTCAGTGGGCGGGCCAACCTATCTGGGCCAACCAATCACGCGTCAGTGGGCGGGCCATCCTATCTGGATTAGCCAATCACGCGTCAGTGCGATCTGGGTCGGCCAATCATGTGCGATCTGTGGGCGGGCCAACATGATCTGGGCCGGCCAATCACGCGACAGTGGGCGGGCCGGCTGATGTCAGAGAGAACAAAGGATTTCATGAATGGAGCTTTACCTGGAGAGCGCTCATGAGTGACGTCAGAGTGTTTACACAACATAGAAACATAGACGAAGGTACACAAAGTTGCTGGGGAAACTCAGCGGGTGCAGCAGCATCCATGGAGCGAAGGAAATAGGCGACGTTTCGGGCCGAAACCCTTCTTCAGACTGATGGGGGGTGGGGGGGGGGGGAGAAGGAAGGAAAAGGCGAGGAGGAGGAGCCCGAGGGCGGGCGGATGGGGGGGATGGGAGGAGACAGCTAGAGGGTTGAGGAAGGGGAGGAGACAGCAAGGGCTAGCAAAATTGGGAGAATTCAATGTTAATGCCATCCGGACGCAAGGTCCCCAGACGGAATATGAGGTGCTGTTCCTCCAATTTCCGCTGTTGCTCACTCTGGCAATGGAGGAGACCCAGGACAGAGAGGTCGGATTGGGAATGGGAGGGGGAGTTGAAGTGCTGAGCCACCGGGAGTCCAGGTAGGTTATTGCGGACTGAGCGGAGGTGTTCGGCGAAACGATCGCCCAACCTACGCTTAGTCTCCCCGATGTAAATCAGCTGACATCTAGAGCAGCGGATGCAGTAGATGAGGTTGGAGGAGATACAGGTGAACCTTTGTCGCACCTGGAACGACTGCTTGGGTCCTTGAATGGAGTCGAGGGGGGAAGTGAAGGGACAGGTGTTGCATTTCTTGCGGTTGCAACGGAAAGTGCCCGGGGAGGGGGTGGTGCGGGAGGGAAGGGAAGAATTGACGAGGGAGTTGCGGAGGGAGCGGTCTTTGCGGAAGGCAGACATGGGGGGGGGGGAGATGGGAAGATGTGGCGAGTGGTGGGGTCACGTTGGAGGTGGCGGAAATGGCGGAGGATTATGTGTTGTATTTGCCGGCTGGTGGGGTGAAAGGTGAGGACCAGAGGGACTCTGCCCTTGTTGCGAGTGCGGGGATGGGGAGAGAGAGCAGTGTTACGGGGTATGGATGAGACCCTGGTGTGAGCCTCATCTATGGTGGCGGAGGGGAATCCCCGTTCCCTGAAGAACGAGGACATTTCCGATGCCCTGGTATGGAATGTCTCATCCTGGGAACAGATGCGGCGTAGGCGGAGGAATTGGGAGTAGGGGATGGAGTCTTTACAGGGGGCAGGGTGGGAAGACGTGTAGTCCAGATAGCCATGTGAGTCAGTGGGTTTGTAATGTATGTCGGTCAGGAGTCTGTCCCCTGCGATGGAGATGGTGAGGTCAAGGAATGGTAGGGAAGTGTCGGAAATCGTCCAGGTGTATTGGAGTGCCGGATGGAAGTTGGTGGTGAAGTGGATGAAGTCAGTCAGTTGTGTGTAGGTGCAGGAGGTGGCCCCAAAGCAGTCGTCAATGTAACGGAGGTAGAGGTCGGGGATGGGGCCCTGGTACGTCTCGAACAAGGATTGTTCGACGTACCCGACAAAGAGGCAGGCGTAGCTGGGGCCCATGCGTGTGCCTTGTGTTTGGAGGAAATGGGAGGAGTCGAATGTAAAGTTGTTGAGGGTGAGGACCAACTCCGCTAAGCGGAGGAGAGTGTCAGTGGCTGGGTATAGGTTGCTCCTCTGGTCGAGGAAGAACCGGAGGGCTCTGAGGCCATCCTGGTGGGGGATGGAGGTGTAGATTGATGCTGCTGCGCCCGCTGAGTTTCCCCAGCAATTTTGTGTACCTTCGATATTCCAGCATCTGCAGTTCCTTTTTGAACATAGAAACATAGACAATAGGTGCAGGAGTAGGCCATTCGGCCCTTCGAGTCAGCACCACCATTCAATATGATCATGGCTGATCATCCAACTCAGTATCCTGTACCTGCCTTCTCTCCATACCCCCTGATCCCTTTAGCCACAAGGGCCACATCTAACTCCCTCTTAAATACAGCCAATGAACTGGCCTCAACTACCTTCTGTGGCAGAGAATTCCAGAGATTCACCATTCTCTGTGTGAAAAATGTTTTCCTCATCTCGGTCCTAAAAGATTTTCCCCTTATCCTTAAACTGTGACCCCTTGTTCTGGACTTCCCCAACATCGGGAACAATCTTCCTGCATCTAGCCTGTCCAACCCCTTAAGAATTTTGTAAGTTTCCATAAGATCCCCCCTCAATCTTCTAAATTCTAGCGAGTACAAACCAGTCTTTCTTCATATGAAAATCCTGACATCCCAGGAATCAGTCTGGTGAACCTTCTCTGTACTCCCTCTATGGCAAGAATGTCTTTCCTCAGATTAGGAGACCAAAACTGTACGCAATATTCCAGGTGTGATCTCACCAAGACCCTGTACAACTGCACTAGAACCTCCCTGCTCCTATACTCAAATACTTTTGCTATGAAAGATTTACGAGGATGGTGCCCGGACTTGAGGGCCGGGGCGAAAGGGAGAAATTAGGACTTTATTAATTGTCGCGCTGAGCTGTAGGGCATAAGTTCAAGATGGGGACAGATTGGGTGAATGCACAGTCTTTTACCCAGAGTAGTGAAATCGAGCACTAGAGGACCTAGGTTTAAACTGGGAATACGATTATCTGAGGAATTAATTTTCACACAGGTCGTGGCTATATGGAACACGCTGCCGGAGGAGCTAACTAAAGCAGGTACTACGACAACGTTTAATGTAAATTTGGACTGGTATCACACCTTCCCGAGCCAGCAATGGACCTACCAGGGCATCACCCTGTCTGAGGTGAGGTCATTTGTGGCCGGCCTGCTTGGTCCCCGCCTTTGGAGGAATGGAATTGGAGTCCCTTCTTTGTACTGAGAGTCAGGGGAAGGCGAAATGAGATATATAGATGTCGATATAGAGTGATATAGAACAAATTAATGAAATATATGAAAAATGTAACGAAGATAATGGATATTGTGTACAGTTTCGGTCTCCTAATTTGAGGAAGGACATCATTGTGATTGAGGCAGTGCAGCGTAGGTTCACGAGATTGATCCCTGGGATGGCGGGACTGTCACATGAGGAAAGATTGAATAGACTAGGCTTGTATTCACTGGAATTTAGAAGGATGAGGGGATATCTTATAGAAACATATAAAATTATAAATGGACTGGACTTGGTGTCCGTGTCGTAAAACGAAACTGTCCCAGACTCTGAATGTATAGCAAATTGGCTTCATGGAAGGAAGCAGAGGGTGATGGTGGAAGGTTGCTTTTCGGACTGGAGGCCTGTGACTAGTGGTGTGCCACAGGGCTCGGTGCTGGACCCATTACTGTTTGTCATCTACATCAATGATTTGCAAGAGAACAGAAAGGGCAAAATTAGCAAGTTTGCTGATGATACAAAAGCGAGTGGTTTTGCAGAAGGTCATGGTGCAGTTGTATAAGACTTTGGCGAGACCGCATTTAGAATAGTTCTGGGCACCATGTTAAAGGAAATATATTGTCAAGCTAGAAAGGGTTCAGAGAGGATTTACGAGGATACTGCCAGGACTAGAAGATGTGAGCTATAGGGAGAGGTTGAGTAGGCTGGGTCTCTATTCCTTGGAGCACAGGAGGATGAGGTAGATTGGGTGGATGCATAGAGTCTCTAGCCCAGAGTAGGGGAATGAGGACCAGATGACATAGGTTAAGGTGAAGCAGAAAAGATTTAATCGGAATCTGATGTGTAATTTTTTCACACAAATGGTAGTGGGTGTGTGGAACAAGATGCCAAATTAGGTGGTTGAGGCTGGGATTATCCCAATGTTTAAGAAACAGTTAGACAGGTACATGGATAGGACAGGTTTGGAGGGATATGGACCAAGCGCAGGCAGATGGGACTAGTGCAGCTGGGACATGTAGGCCGGTGTAGACAAGTAGGGCCGAATGGTCTGTTTCCACACTGTATCACTATGACTCTATGTCTCGTAACTGAGATAAATTCCCACCCTCCCGGGAATGGGACGGGCGGGGAGACGGGATAGAAGGGATGTGAATGCATCGAACCACGTCATCCCACCCCCGCTAGATCCTCCAGACTCCAGACTTTGGTGTCAGTGTGACCCCTCTCTTCCTCTCCACAGACCCTGTGGCGACTCCCAGACTCCAGCCCCGACTCCCCGCTACCTTCACCTCCCAGGAATGTCTCCCTGGTGTAAATCCATCCGATCCCAGCACACACACACACGGAATGCCTGCAAACCTCTTCCCGGTGTCAGGGAGACTCCGCCAGGTACCAGTACATCTCACCTTCTTCGGATTCTCGAGCCCCAGACTCGCTGTTTCCTTATCCAGGGTGGCGGAGAATGGGGGGGGGGGGGGAGCAGAGAATCAGAAAGTCCCCGGGAGTTATCTCTGGAATTCTCTGCCACAGAATGTAGTTGAGGCCAGGGTACACAAAAATGCTTGAGAAACTCAGCGGGTGCAGCAGCATCTATGGAGCGAAGGAAATAGGCGACGTTTCGGGCCGAAACCCTTCTTCAGGGGGTATGGAGAGATGGCAGGTACAGGATACTGAGTTGGATGATCAGCCATGATCATATTGAATGGCGGTGCAGGCTACTCCTGCACCTATTGTCTATGTTTCTATGTCGGGGGGAGACTCGGGCAGCGTGACCCCGGGACCGGGGGAGAACGTGTCTCCCGGAGTCTTAATCCGGGATGGAGAAGGGATTTTCGGGAGGGGACGAGGGAGGAGGGGACGGGGAGGATGAGTGCGGAGAGTGAATGTTATAACCCATCAATCCTCTACCCCCAATACAATTCCCTTCTTTCTGCCTATTCCTTTTAACCTTTCCATTAATTTCCATTCATCCGCCCAACACCCACCAAAGTTACTGGAGACCAAAGATCTAAGATCTTTGCTAGAGACAGTAGCAATCCTGGAGAGAAGGGATGACGCGGGCCAATCACGCGTCAGTGGGCGGGCCATCATGATCTGGGCCAACCACTCACACGTCAGGGGCGGGCCATCCTGATCTGGGCCAACCAATCACACATCAGCGGCGGGCCATCCTGATCTTGGCCAACCAATCACACGCCAGGGTCGGGCCAACATGATCTGGGCCGGCCAATCACGCGTCAGTGGGCGGGCCCTCCTATCTGGGCCAACCAATCACGCGTTAGGGGGCGGGCTATCCTGATCTGGACCAGCCAATCACGCGTCAGTGCGATCTGGGTCGGCCAATCATGTGCGATCTGTGGGCGGGCCAACATGATCTGGGCCGGCCAATCACGCGACAGTGGGCGGGCCGGCTGATGTCAGAGAGAACAAAGGATTTCATGAATGGAGCTTTACCTGGAGAGCGCTCATGAGTGACGTCAGAGTGTTTACACAACATAGAAACATAGACGAAGGTACACAAAATTGCTGGGGAAACTCAGCGGGCGCAGCAGCATCCATGGAGCGAAGGAAATAGGCGACGTTTTGGGCCGAAACCCTTCTTCAGACTGATGGGGGGGGGGGGGGGGGGGGGGGGGGGGGGGGGAGAAGGAAGGAAAAGGGGAGGAGGAGGAGGAGCCCGAGGGCGGGCGGATGGGAGGGTGGGAGGAGACAGCTAGAGGGTTGAGGAAGGGGAGGAGACAGCAAGGGCTAGCAAAATTGGGAGAATTCAATGTTAATGCCATCCGGACGGAATATGAGGTGCTGTTCCTCCAATTTCCGCTGTTGCTCACTCTGGCAATGGAGGAGACCCAGGACAGAGAGGTCGGATTGGGAATGGGAGGGGGAGTTGAAGTGCTGAGCCAGCGGGAGTTCAGGTAGGTTATTGCGGACTGAGCGGAGGTGTTCGGCGAAACGATCGCCGCAACCTACGCTTAGCCTCCCCGATGTAAATCAGCTGACATCTAGAGCAGCGGATGCAGTAGATGAGGTTGGAGGAGATACAGGTGAACCTTTGTCGCACCTGGAACGACTGCTTGGGTCCTTGAATGGAGTCGAGGGGGGAGGTGAAGGGACAGGTGTTGCATTTCTTGCGGTTGCAACGGAAAGTGCCCGGGGAGGGGGTGGTGCGGGAGGGAAGGGAAGAATTGACGAGGGAGTTGCGGAGGGAGCGGTCTTTGCGGAAGGCAGACATGGGGGGAGATGGGAAGATGTGGCGAGTGGTGGGGTCACGTTGGAGGTGGCGGAAATGGCGGAGGATTATGTGTTGTATTTGCCGGCTGGTGGGGTGAAAGGTGAGGACCAGAGGGACTCTGCCCTTGTTGCGAGTGCGGGGATGGGGAGAGAGAGCAGTGTTACGGGGTATGGATGAGACCCTGGTGTGAGCCTCATCTATGGTGGCGGAGGGGAATCCCCGTTCCCTGAAGAACGAGGACATTTCCGATGCCCTGGTATGGAATGTCTCATCCTGGGAACAGATGCGGCGTAGGCGGAGGAATTGGGAGTAGGGGATGGAGTCTTTACAGGGGGCAGGGTGGGAAGACGTGTAGTCCAGATAGCCATGTGAGTCAGTGGGTTTGTAATGTATGTCGGTCAGGAGTCTGTCCCCTACGATGGAGATGGTGAGGTCAAGGAATGGTAGGGAAGTGTCGGAAATCGTCCAGGTGTATTGGAGTGCCGGATGGAAGTTGGTGGTGAAGTGGATGAAGTCAGTCAGTTGTGTGTAGGTGCAGGAGGTGGCCCCAAAGCAGTCGTCAATGTAACGGAGGTAGAGGTCGGGGATGGGGCCCTGGTACGTCTCGAACAAGGATTGTTCAACGTACCCGACAAAGAGGCAGGCGTAGCTGGGGCCCATGCGTGTGCCCATAGCTACGCCTTGTGTTTGGAGGAAATGGGAGGAGTCAAATGTAAAGTTGTTGAGGGTGAGGACCAACTCCGCTAAGCGGAGGAGAGTGTCATCTGGGTATAGGTTGCTCCTCTGGTCGAGGAAGAACCGGAGGGCTCCGAGGCCATCCTGGTGGGGGATGGAGGTGTAGAGTGATGCTGCTGCGCCCGCTGAGTTTCCCCAGCAATTTTGTGTACCTTCGATATTCCAGCATCTGCAGTTCCTTTTTGAACATAGAAACATAGACAATAGGTGCAGGAGTAGGCCATTCGGCCCTTCGAGCCAGCACCGCCATTCAATATGATTATGGCTGATCATCCAACTCAGTATCCTGTACCTGCCTTCTCTCCATACCCCCTGATCCCTTTAGCCACAAGGGCCACATCTAACTCCCTCTTAAATACAGCCAATGAACTGGCCTCAACTACCTTCTGTGGCAGAGAATTCCAGAGATTCACCATTCTCTGTGTGAAAAATGTTTTCCTCATCTCGGTCCTAAAAGATTTTCCCCTTATCCTTAAACTGTGACCCCTTGTTCTGGACTTCCCCAACATCGGGAACAATCTTCCTGCATCTAGCCTGTCCAACCCCTTAAGAATTTTGTAAGTTTCCATAAGATCTCCCCTCAATCTTCTAAATTCTAGCGAGTACAAACCAGTCTTTCTTCATATGAAAATCCTGACATCCCAGGAATCAGTCTGGTGAACCTTCTCTGTACTCCCTCTATGGCAAGAATGTCTTTCCTCAGATTAGGAGACCAAAACTGTACGCAATACTCCAGATATGGTCTCACCAAGACCCTGTACAACTGCAGTAGAACCTCCCTGCTCCTATACTCAAATACTTTTGCTATGAAAGATTTACGAGGATGGTGCCCGGACTTGAGGGCCGGGGCGAAAGGGAGAAAGTAGAACTTTATTAATTGGCGCGCTGAGCTGTAGGGCATAAGTTCAAGAGGGGGACAGATTGGGTGAATGCACAGTCTTTTACCCAGAGTAGTGAAATCGAGCACTAGAGGACCTAGGTTTAAACTGGGAATACGATTATCTGAGGAATTAATTTTCACACAGGTCGTGGCTATATGGAACATGCTGCCGGAGGAGGTAACTAAAGCAGGTACTACGACAACGTTTAATGTAAATTTGGACAGGTATCACACCTTCCCGAGCCAGCAATGGACCTACCAGGGCATCACCCTGTCTGAGGTGAGGTCATTTGTGGCCGGCCTGCTTGGTCCCCGCCTTTGGAGAAATTGAATCGGAGTCCCTTCTTTGTACTGAGAGTCAGGGGAAGGCGAAATGAGATATATAGATGTCGATATAGAGTGATATAGAACAAATTAATGAAATATATGAAAAATGTAACGAAGATAATGGATATTGTGTACAGTTTCGGTCTCCTAATTTGAGGAAGGACATCCTTATGATTGAGGCAGTGCAGCGTAGGTTCACGAGATTGATCCCTGGGATGGCGGGACTGTCATATGAGGAAAGATTGAAAAGACTAGGCTTGTATTCACTGGAATTTAGAAGGATGAGGGGGAATCTTATAGAAACATATAAAATTATAAAAGGATGAGGTACAAGCTAGATGCAGTAAAAAATGTTCCCAATGTTGGGCGAGTCCAGAACCAGGGGCCACACAGTCTTAGAATAAAGGGGAGGTAATTTAAGACTGAGGTGAGAAAAAACTTTTTCACCCAGAGAGTTGTTAATTTGTGGAATTCCCTGCCGCAGAGGGCAGTGGAGGCCAAGTCACTGGATGGATTTAAGAGCGAGTTAGATAGAGCTCTAGGGGCTAGTGGAGTCAAGGGATATGGGGAGAAGGCAGGCACGGGTTATTGATAGGGGACGATCAGCCATGATCACAATGAATGGCGGTGCTGGCTCGAAGGGCCGAATGGCCTCCTCCTGCACCTATTTTCTATGTTTCTAGGAAACAGGCCATTGTTAGCTGTGAGCTAGGTGACAACGAGTTACAAACCATGAAATTCACCCAGACGACAGTGAAACTAGTACAACGAGTAGGGTGGGGGAGACACCGAATCCACGCCGACCACCGATCACCCGTTCACACTAGTTCTATGTTATCCTACTTTTTCCAGCAACTATCTGCATACCAGCGGGTCATTCACAGAGGTCAATAAACCCAAAGGCTTTGTGGTCAAGTTTGCGGTAGGTACAAAAATCAGAGGAGGGGCAGGTAGTGTAGAGAAGGCAGGGACTCTGCAGAAGGACTTGGACAGGTTGAGAGAGTGGGCAGAGAAGTGGCGGATCGAATATAGTGTAGCAAAAATGTGGAATCATGCATTTTGGTTGTAGGAGTATAGGCGTAGGCTATTTTCTAAATGGGGAGAGAATCCAGAAATCGGAGGTGAAAAGGTACTCCCAAAAAGATAATCTGCAAGTCGAATCGGTAGCAAACTCAATGCTAGCATTTAATTCAAGTTGGCTTGTATACAAAAACAGGGATGTAATGCTGAGGCTCTATAAGGTGCTGGTAAGACCGCATTTGGAATATTGTTAGCAATTTTGGGGAACCATATCTGAGGAATGGTTTGCTGGCTCATGAAAGGGTCCAGAGGAGGTTTACAAGAATAATCACAGGAATGAGTAGGTTAACATATGATGAGCACTGACCCTGTACTCGCTGGAGTTTAGAAGGATGAGGGGGCAACTCATTGAAGCGTATCGAATAATGAAAGGCTTGGATAGAATGGATGCGGCGAGGGTGTTTCCAATAGTGGGAGAGTCAAGGACGATAGGGATAGATAGGTCAGCCACGATCGAATGGCTGAGTAGACTTATTGGGCCGAATGGCCTAATTCTGCTCTTATCACACATGATCGTACAAACCTGCACATCTTTGGGATGTGGGAGGAAACCGGAGCAACTGCAGGAACGAGCGATTAGCTTGACATTGTACTGTTCCACGTTCTATGTGGACCGAAGAGACACGTGTTACCCGCGGGAAGGACAAATGTTTCCAGCTTTATATATTCACAAAAATATTTCTCTTCCATTGAAGGACGAAGTTAACGCTTGAATGAACGGATCGACAGACAGCTCTGATTTCAGTTGCTGTTTATTTCACTCATCCCACATTTACATTCCCCCTGGTTTTATTTCCACCGGGTTTCTGCCCCACAGCCCCTGAGCCCCGCTCCTGACGTCGGTCCCTGGACCCGACCCTTTTACACACCCGGGGCGGAACCGGAGCAGAACCTCAGCCAGTTTCCATCCCAAGGCCAGAATAAAGGATAACGTTTCTCCGTGAATTTATTCCCTGTGAAGGTGTGGAGATGGGACTTGGTGTCCGCGTTGTAAAATGAAACTGTCCCGGACTCTGAATGGATAGCAAATTGGCTCCATGGAAGGGAGCAGAGGGTGATGGTGGAAGGTTGCTTCTCGGACTGGAGGCCTGTGAATAGTGGTGTGCCACAGGGCTCGGTGCTGGGCCCATTACTGTTTGTCATCTACATCAATGATTTGCAAGAGAACAGAAAGGGCAAAATTAGCAAGTTTGCTGATGATACAAAAGCGAGTGGTTTTGCAGAAGGTCATGGTGCAGTGGTATAAGACTTTGGCCAGACCGCATTTAGAATAGTTCTGGGCACCATGTTATAGGAAATATATTGTCAAGCTAGAAAGGGTTCAGAGAGGATTTACGAGGATACTGCCAGGACTAGAAGATGTGAGCTATAGGGAGAGGTTGAGTAAGCTGGGTCTCTATTCCTTGGATCACAGGAGGATGAGGTAGATTGGGTGGATGCATGGAGTCTCTAGCCCAGAGTAGGGGAATGAGGACCAGAGGACATAGGTTAAGGTGAAGAAGAAAAGATTTAATCGGAATCTGATGTGTAATTTTTTCACACAAATGGTAGTGGGTGTGTGGAACAAGCTGCCAAATGAGGTGGTTGAGGCTGTGATTATCCCAATGTTTAAGAAACAGTTAGACAGGTACATGGATAGGACAGGTTTGGAGGGATATGGACCAAGCGCAGGCAGATGGGACTAGTGCAGCTGGGACATGTAGGCCGGTGTAGACAAGTAGGGCTGAATGGCCTGTTTCCACACTGTATCACTATGACTCTATGTCTCGTAACTGAGATAAACTCCCACCCTCCCGGGAATGGGACGGGCGGGGAGACGGGATAGAAGGGATGTGAATGCATCAAACCACGCCATCCCACACCCGCTAGATCCTCCAGACTCCAGTCTCTGGGGTCAGTGTGACTCCTCTCTTCCTCTCCACAGACCCTGCGGCAACTCTCAGACTCCAGCCCCGACTCCCCGCCACCTCCACCTCCCAGTAACCTCCCTGATGTTAATCCATCCGATCCCAGCACACATACACACGGACTGCCTACAAACCTCTTCCCGGTGTCAGGGAGACTCCTCCAGATACCAGTACATCTCACCTTTTACCGATTCTCGAGCCCCAGACTAGCTGTTTCCACATCCAGGGTGGCGGACTGGGACTGGGGGGGGGGGGGGGGGGGGGGGGGGTTGTAGTTGAGGCCAGGGTACACAAAAATGCTGGAGAAACTCAGCGGGTGCAGTAGCACATATGGAGCGAAGGAAATAGGCAACGTTTCGGGCCGAAACCCTTCTTCAGACGTTGTTGAGGCCAGTCATTGGCTATATTTAAGAGGGAGTTAGATGTGGCCCTTGTGGCTAGAGGGATCAGGGGGTATGGAGAGAAGGCAGGTACAGGATACTGAGTTGGATGATCAGCCATAATCATATTGAATGGCGGTGCAGGCTCGAAGGGCCGAATGGCCTACTCCTGCACCTATTGTCTATGTTTCTATGTCGGGGGGAGACGCGGGCAGCGCGGCCCCGGGACCGGGGGAGAACGTGTCTCCCGGAGTCTTAATCCGGGATGGAGAAGGGAATTTCGGGAGGGGACGAGGGAGGAGGGGACGGGGAGGATGAGTGCGGAGAGTGAATCTTATAACCCATCAATCCTCTACCCCCAATACAATTCCCTTCTTTCTGCCTATTCCTTTTAACCTCTCCATTAATGCCCATTCATCCGCCCAACACCCACCAAAGTTACTGGAGACCAAAGATCTAAGATCTTTGCTAGAGACAGTAGCAATCCTGGAGAGAAGGGATGGCGCGGTCCAATCACGCGTCAGTGGGCGGGCCATCATGATCTGGGCCAACCACTCACGCGTCAGTGGGCGGGCCATCATGATCTGTGCCGGGCCAATCACTCGTCAGTGGGCGGGCCAACATGATCTGGGCCAACCAATCACCCGTCAGTGGGCGGGTCATCCTGATCTGGATCGGCCAATCACGCGTCAGTGGGCGGGCCATCATGATCTGGGCCGGGCCAATCACGCGTCAGTGGGCGGGCCATCCTGCTGTGTGCCGGGCCAATCACGCATCAGGGGCGGGCCATCCTGATCTGTGCCGGGCCAATCACTCGTCAGTGGGCGGGCCATCCTGCTCTAGACCGGCCAATCACACACCAGGGGCGGGCCAACATGATTTGGGCCGGCCAATCACGCGTCAGTGGGCGGGCCATCATGATCTGTGCCGGGCCAATCACTCGTCAGTGGGCGGGCCATCCTGCTCTAGACCGACCAATCACGCGTCAGGGGCGGGCCAACATGATCTGGGCCGGCCAATCACACACCAGGGGCGGGCCAACATGATCTGGGCCGGCCAATCACGCGTCAGGGGCGGGCCAACATGATCTGGGCCGGCCAATCACGCGTCAGGGGCGGGCCAACATGATCTGGGCCAACCAATCACACATCAGGGGCGGGCCAACATGATCTGGGCCGGCCAATCACGCGTAAGTGGGGGGCCGTTGATGTCAGAGAGAACAAAGGATTTAGGAATGGAGCTTTAACTGGAGAGTGACGTCAGAGTGTTTACACAACGCATGGTCCTCTGCAACAAAGGCTATAGGATCTTTGCTCTGCAATATCTCTCTGCATCACTAGTGTAGGACTAGTGTAGCTGGGGCATGTTGGCCGGTGTGAACAAGAAGGGCCGAATGGCCTGTTGTGGTGGACACGGGGTGTGGGGCAGGGTGTGGTGGAGACGCCCCTCAAAATAAGGGAAGGTACCCCACGCCAGGGGGCCACATGAGTGGCACGGGTGGGGGACAGATTTGAGAAATGTATAGACTGTATTGGAACAATTTGTATAGCCTCCGAAAATGTCTGATGAATTTTTTTTGCACCTCACATATTGTATATATTTGTTATTTGAATAAAGTCTATTTTGAAATTTTTGTTGAATCTCTCTGCATCACCGTCTATATCTCTTGTTTTCCTTTCCCCTGGTTCTCGACCCGAAACGCCACCTGTTCCTTCTCTCCACAGATGCTGTCTGACCCGCTGAGTTACTGCAGCTTTTTGTGTCTATCTACTCTGAAGACCGTCTTCAGCGCGCCTGCACAACCTTTGGCCGTCTGAGGAGAGGACTGTTTGAAGATCATTACTTCAAAGTTGCATAAATCTCGCGGCTGGCTGTGCAGCGATGGTCGCTGCCTTCCTTTGCGCTCATGTGCACAGACCAACTCCTGGTGCAGACAGCTCAAAGCACGAGAGAGATAGCAGAACCTCATGAATGAATGCCCAGAGTACATCAGGAGATAGTCACAACATGCTGGAGTAACTCAGCAGGACAGGCAGCATCTCTGGAGAGAAGGAATGGGTGACGTTTCGGGTCGAGACCCTTCTTCAGACTGAGAGTCAGGAGAAAGGGAAGCGGGAGATATAGACGGTGATATAAAAAGATCTAGAACAAATGAGTGAAAAATAAGGGAATAAGTTCGAAGAAGGGTCACGCGCGAATTTTGCGCGTACTTAGCGCGAACTCCGCTTCTATTTGGTCGTGCCAAACGCATGCAATCGCATGGAAGTGGGACAGGTCCTTTAGTCTTTCCCAAGCCCCTTGCTCAGCTTTCGTATTTTTTCAGGCCAGTTTAATGTCTAACTGACCTCTCTCTCGTGTGAAGCTGGACACAAATGCTGGAGAAACTGAGCGGGTGAGGCAGCATCTATGGAGCGAAGGAATATGTGACGTTTCGGGTCGAGACCCTTGTTCTTCTCCCCCGAGTGAGAACGTGTCCAAAGACAGGCAGCTCGATTTGTTACCAACACCTATGAGAGAGAAGCAAGTGATACCAAACTTCTGAATTCTCTGTGGTGGAACGTTCTCCAAGACAGACGTGAAGCTCACCGTTTGAGGGAGTACAGAGAAGGTTAACCAGACTGATTTCTGGGATGTCAGGACTTTCATATGAACAAAGACTGGATAGACTCGGTTTGTACTCGCTAGAATTTAGAAGATTGAGGAGGGATCTTATAGAAACGTACAAAATTCTTAAGGGGTTGGACAGGCTAGATGCAGGAAGATTGTTCCCGATGTTGGGGAAGTCCAGAACAAGGGGTCACAGTTTAAGGATAAGGGGGAAATCTTTTAGGACCGAGATGAGGAAAACTTTTTTCACACAGAGAGTGGTGAATCTCTGGAATTCTCTGCCGCAGAAGGTAGCTGAGGCCACAGTTCATTGGCTATATTTAAGAGGGAGTTAGATGTGGCCCTTGTGGCTAAAGGGATCAGGGGGTATGGAGAGAAGGCAGGTACAGGATACTGAGTTGGATGATCAGCCATGATCATATTGAATGGCGGTGCAGGCTCGAAGAGCCGAATGGCCTCCTCCTGCACCTATTGTCTATGTTTCTATGTCGGGGGGAGACTCGGGCAGCGCGGCCCCGGGACCGGGGGAGAACGTGTCTCCCGGAGTCTTAATCCGGGATGGAGAAGGGAATTTCGGGAGGGGACGAGGGAGGGGGGACGGGGAGGATGAGTGCGGAGAGTGAATCTTATAACCCATCAATCCTCTACCCCCAATACAATTCCCTTCTTTCTGCCTATTCCTTTTAACCTCTCCATTAATTCCCATTCATCCGCCCAACACCCACCAAAGTTACTGGAGACCAAAGATCTAAGATCTTTGCTAGAGACAGTAGCAATCCTGGAGAGAAGGGATGACGCGGGCCAATCACGCGTCAGTGGGCGGGCCATCATGATCTGGGCCAACCAATCACGCGTCAGTGGGCGGGTCATCCTGATCTGGATCGGCCAATCACGCGTCAGGGACGGGCCAATATGATCAGTGCCGGGCCAATCACTCGTCAGTGGGCGGGCCATCCTGCTCTAGACCGACCAATCACACAGCAGGGGCGGGCCAACATGATCTGGGCCAACCAATCACGCGTCCGTGGACGGGCCAACATGATCTGGACCAGCCAATCACACGCCAGTGCGATCTGGGCCGGCCAATCACGCGTCAGGGGCGGGCTAACATGATCTGGGCCGGCCAATCACGCGTCAGTGGGCGGGCCGTTGATGTCAGAGAGAACAAAGGATTTTGTGAATGGAGCTTTAACTGGAGAGTGACGTCAGAGTGTTTACACAACGCGTGGACCTCTGCAACAAAGGCTATAGGATGTACACAGAATTGCTGGGGAAACTCAGCGGGTGCAGCAGCATCTATGGAGCGAAGGAAATAGGCGACGTTTCGGGCCGAAACCTTTCTTCAGACAGTTTCCCCAGCAATTCTGTGTACCTTCGATATTCCAGCATCTGCAGTTCCCTTTTGAACACAAAGGCTATAGGATCTTTGCTCTGCAATATCTCTCTGCACCACTAGTGTAGGACTAGTGTAGCTGGGGCATGTTGGCCGGTGTGAACAAGAAGGGCCGAATGGCCTGTTGTGGTGGACACGGGTGTGGGGCAGGGTGTGGTGGAGACGCCCCTCAAAATAAGGGAAGGTATCCCACGCCAGGGGGCCACATGAGTGGCACGGGTGGGGGACAGATTTGAGAAATGTATAGATTGTACTGAACAATTTGTATAGCCTCCGAAAATGTCTGATGAATTTTTTTTTGCACGGTTCACATATTGTATATATTTGTTATTTGAATAAAGTCTATTTTGAATTTTTTTTTGAATCTCTCTGCATCACCGTCTATATCTCTTGTTTTCCTTTCCCCTGGTTCTCGACCCGAAACGCCACCTGTTCCTTCTCTCCACAGATGCTGTCTGACCCGCTGAGTTACTGCAGCTTTTTGTGTCTATCTACTCTGAAGACCGTCTTCAGCGCGCCTGCACAACCTTTGGCCGTCTGAGGAGAGGACTGTTTGAAGATCAGGACTTCAAAGTTGCATAAATCTCGCGGCTGGCTGTGCAGCGATGGTCACTGCCTTCCTTTGCCCTCATGAGGCACAGACCAACTCCTGGTGCAGACAGCTCAAAGCACGAGAGAGATAGCAGAACCTCATGAATGAATGCCCAGAGTACATCAGGAGATAGTCACAACATGCTGGAGTAACTCAGCAGGACAGGCAGCATCTCTGGAGAGAAGGAATGGGTGACGTTTCGGGTCGAGACCCTTCTTCAGACTGAGAGTCAGGAGAAAGGGAAGCGGGAGATATAGACGGTGATATAAAAAGATCTAGAACAAATGAGTGAAAAATAAGGGAATAAGTTCGAAGAAGGGTCACGCGCGAATTTTGCGCGTACTTAGCGCGAACTCCGCTTCTATTTGGTCGTGCCAAACGCATGCAATCGCATGCAAGTGGGACAGGCACTTTAGTCTTTCCCAAGCCCCTTGCTCAGCTTTCGTATTTTTTCAGGCCAGTTTAATGTCTAACTGACCTCTCTCTCGTGTGAAGCTGGACACAAATGCTGGAGAAACTGAGCGGGTGAGGCAGCATCTATGGAGCGAAGGAATATGTGACGTTTCGGGTCGAGACCCTTGTTCTTCTCCCCCGAGTGAGAACGTGTCCAAAGACAGGCAGCTCGATTTGTTACCAACACCTATGAGAGAGAAGCAAGTGATACCAAACTTCTGAATTCTCTGTGGTGGAACGTTCTCCAAGACAGACGTGAAGCTCACCGTTTGAGGGAGTACAGAGAAGGTTCACCAGACTGATTCCTGGGATGTCAGGACTTTCATATGAACAAAGACTGGATAGACTCGGTTTGTACTCGTTAGAATTTAGAAGATTGAGGGGGGATCTTATAGAAACGTACAAAATTCTTAAGGGGTTGGACAGGCTAGATGCAGGAAGATTGTTCCCGATGTTGGGGAAGTCCAGAACAAGGGGTCACAGTTTAAGGATAAGGGGGAAATCTTTTAGGACCGAGATGAGGAAAACTTTTTTCACACAGAGAGTGGTGAATCTCTGGAATTCTCTGCCGCAGAAGGTAGCTGAGGCCACAGTTCATTGGCTATATTTAAGAGGGAGTTAGATGTGGCCCTTGTGGCTAAAGGGATCAGGGGGTATGGAGAGAAGGCAGGTACAGGATACTGAGTTGGATGATCAGCCATGATCATATTGAATGGCGGTGCTGGCTCGAAGGGCCGAATGGCCTACTCCTGCACATATTTTCTATGTTTCTATGACCTGTTTTTACAAAATGTTAAATGGTCAGCTCGACATAGACTACACGACCTATACCAAACCCAAACCAATTAGGAGCAGACGAGGGCATTCGATCCAATTTGTGATCCCAGCTACAAAGACAGATGTGTACAGCAATTCGTTCTACCCCCGCACAATTAAAGCATGGAATAATCTCCACCCTACTATAGTTACCCAACCAGATGCAACTAAATTTAAAGTAGCTCTTTCTTCCCAATAGCTTAAGTCCTCCCTCCACCACCTCCAGTTTAAATTCCATTTGGAATATTTTGGAGGACCAAGAAACTAAGTGGCCAGGACACCTTCACACTGAACACTTGCAGCCGAATAACATTCACTGCCCGGGACGGCAGCGAGCGCAGTGGACACACGCGGTACTGCAGGGGTTCTGCAACTACACGTGATTGAAAACATTTTAAACCAGAAAGCAAAGAAAGTGCGGGATATAATAAAATGGATGCGAAACGTTCGGCCGGGAGTTGGACCGAGGAGGTAGTTTGTCCCATCTGCAAAGATTTCTTCACCGCTCCAGTGGCGCTGGACTGCGGGCACAACTTCTGCCGCCCCTGCATCACACAGAGTTGGGACAGGGAGGGGAGAAACTCATGCCCGGAATGCAGAGAGGAATCTGCAGAACGCACCCTTACGGTGAATCGGGCCTTGTTTCGACTGTCCATGAAAGCTCGAACACTGAGCCCGAATCTCAACGCGAAGAAAAGCAAACTTCAGTGCGAGGAACATCAGGAAGAACTGAAGCTGTTTTGTGAAACTGACAAGAAACTGATCTGTTTGATTTGTGCAACTGTGAAGGAACACGAGTCTCACAGCTTAATGCTGTTAGAAGAAGCAATTGAATTCTACAAGGTAAAACCAAATCACTTTTGTTCACATCATTGTCTAGTCTTTTCTTCATTGTCTGACCTTTTTATTCTCTGATCTGAAACCCCAACCACAGGAACAAGTGAAATCTTCTTTCGAATCTCTCACAGAAAAGGAATCAGAGATCCAGAAAATGGAGCAGGAACAGAAAGAGAGCATTTCTGGAGTTCAGGTGAGGCTTTGTGCTATCGATTGAATGTTTTTGTGTAGATTTCAACCCTGTGATGTGTGCAATAATTTGGCACCTCTATAGAACTCAGTAATCGAGTGGCAGAATACTTGGGAGAGGTTGATCAGCCAAGGACTTTACTCCCTGGAGCACAGCAATCTGCAGAATGGTCTGTGGCATGTGTACAATATCATGAAAGGAAATGATACGTTGGATGGTCAGTCTTTTACCCTTAGTAGGGGGGTCGAGAATGTGAGGGTGTGGGTTTTAGGTGAGTGGGAAAAGATTTAAAACGAACATGAAGGACAACTTTGGTAGTGGGTACATGGAACAGATGAGGTAGTTGAGTCGGTTACCGTAACAACATTTAAAAGATATCCAAACAAATTTGTGGAGAGAGAAGTTTGAGAACTGTCTTGGCCAATTGTGGACAAGTGGAAATAGCGCAGATAGGGCATTTTGGTCGGTATCTAACACCCTTGCTGTATGAATCCATGAAGTTTGTCATTCTAAGTGGTGCTGCTGTCTGCTAGTTTCGGTGACCTGGTTCTGTCTACTGAGGGTAAATGGCCACATTAAATTGAATAGGTTGCAGGGAATTGTACTTGTAAAATGGGAGTGATGTGATAGTATGTTACTTTCACCAAATATTTCAGAATTATCAAGACGAGCTCTTGAATTGCCAAGGTCATGAAACCTATGGATTAAATACATGTAAATGGGAATAGTGTAGAAACATACAGAGCCCAGCATAGACATGTTGGGCCGAATGGCATATTTCTGCTCTCAAGAGTGACATATTCACTGAATATTCAAGGGTATACCTCCTATTGAAAAGACAGACAGGTGGGCAGAGGGGGTGAGGTAGCTCTGTTGTTGAGGAATTAAATACAGTCCCTTGCAAGGGGTGACATTGAAACAGGAGATGTGGAGTCAGTATGGATAGAACTAAGGAATTAAAAGGGTAAAAAGACTCTCTTGGGGCTTACCTATAGCCCTGCAAACAGTAGCCTGGATATGGGGTGCAAGTTGAATCAGGAGTTAACATTGGTATGTAGTAAAGGTAATGATACGGTTGTTATGGGAGATTTCAACATGCAAGTAGACTGGGAAAATCAGGTTGGTACTGGACCCCAAGAATGGGAGTTTGTGGAGTGCCTTCGTGATGGATTCTTAGTGCAGCTTGTATTGGAGACGACCAGGGAGAAGGCAATTCTGGATTTAGTGTTATGTAATGAACTGGATTTGATAAAGGAACTTGAGGTTAAGGAGCCTTTAGGAGGTAGTGACCCTAACATGGTCAGGTTTAATCTACAATTGGAGAGGGCGAAGGGTAAATCGGAGGTGGCAGTGTTGCAGTTGAATAAAGGGGACTATGGGGCCATGACGGAGGAGCTGGCCAAAGTTGACTGGAAAGATACCCTAGCAGGGATGACAGTGGAACAACAATGGCAGGTATTTCTGGGAATAATACAGAATTTAAGACCAAAGTTGGACTCTTGAAGACTGAAAAAGGTGAATTTATTATGGGGAACAAGGAAATAAGATAAGTTGAACAGGTACTTTGGATCCATCTTCACTAAGGAGGACACAAACAATCTTCCTGATGTACTAGTGACCAGAGGATCTGGGGTGACAAAGGAACTGAAGGAAATCCACATTAGGCAGGAAATGGTGTTGGGTAGAATGATGGGACAGAAGGCTGATAAATCCCCAGGGCCTGATGGTCTGCATCCCAGGGTACTTAAGGAAGTGGTTCTAGAAATCGTGGACGCATTGGTGATAATTTTCCAATGTTCTATAGACTCAGGATCAGTTCCTGTGGATTGGAGGGGAGCTAATGTTATCCCACTTTTTAAGAAAGGCGGGAGAGAGAAAACAGGGAATTATAGACCAGTTAGCCTGAGTCAATTATAAAAGATGAAATTGCGGCACATTTGGATAGCAGTAACAGGATCAGTCCGAGTCAGCATGGATTTACGAAGGGGAAATCTTGCTTGACTAATCTTCTAGAATTTTTTGAGGATGTAACTAGGAAAATGGACAAGGGAGAGCCAGTGGATGTTGTGTACCTGGACTTTCAGAAAGCATTTGATAAGGTCCCACATAGGAGATTAGTAGGCAAAATTAAGGCACATGGTATTGGAGGTAGAGTGCTGACATGGATAGAAAATTGGTTGGCAGACAGGAAACAAAGAGGAGGGATTAACGGGTGGGTCCCTTTCAGAATGGCAGGCAGTGACTAGTGGGGTACCGCAAGGCTCGGTGCTGGGACTGCAGCTATTTACAATATACATCAATGATTTAGATGAAGGGATTCAAAGTAACATTATCAAATTTGCAGATTACACAAATCTGGGTGGCAGAGTGAACGGTGAGGAGGATGCTATGCGAATGCAGGGTGACGGACAGGTTGGGTGAGTGGGCAGATGCATGGCAGATGCAGTTTAATGTGGATAAATGTGAGGTTATCCACTTTGGTAGCAAAAACAGGAAGGCAGATTATTATGTAAATAGTGTCAAGTTGGGAAAAGGGGAAGTACAACGGGATCTGGAGGTCCTTGTTCATCAGTCAATGAAAGTAAGCATGCAGGTACAGCAGGCAGTGAAGAAAGTGAATGGCATGTTGGCCTTCATAATAAAGAGGAGTTGAGCATAGAAGCAAAGAGATCCTTCTGCATTTGTACAGGGCCATAGTGAGACCACACCTGGAGTATTGTGTGCAGATTTGGTCCCCTAATTTGAGGAAGGACATTCTTGCTATTGAGGGAGTGCAGCGTAGGTTTACAAGGTTAATTCCCGGATGGCGGGACTGTCATATGCTGAGAGAATGGAGCAGCTGGGCTTGTACACTCTGGAGTTCAGAAGGATGAGAGGGAATCTTATTGAAACATGTTAGATTATTAAGGGATTGGACACGCTAGAGGCAGGAAACATGGTCCTGATGTTGGGGGAGTCCAGAACCAGGGGCCACAGTTTAAGAATAAGGGGTGAGCCATTTAGAACGGAGACGAGGAGACACTTTCTCACACAGAGAGTTGTGAGTCTGTGGAATTCTCTGCCTCAGAGGGCAGTGGAGGGAGCTAGATAGGGCTCTTAAAGATAGCGGAGTCAGGGGATATGGGGAGAAGGCAGGAACGGGGGTACTGATTGGGTATGATCAGCCATGATCACATTGAATGGCCTCCTCCTGCACCTATTGTCGATTGTCTATTGGGATAATATATTGATTCTCATCTTTCATCTGGCAGAAAGAGTCACACAACCTTCAGTCACTGATCGCATCCCAGT
The DNA here is from genome assembly GCF_010909765.2 of Amblyraja radiata. NCBI lineage: Eukaryota > Metazoa > Chordata > Chondrichthyes > Rajiformes > Rajidae > Amblyraja > Amblyraja radiata. The sequence continues at coordinate 13,942,377 of NC_045985.1, read as the reverse complement.
TTGCTGAAATGCACCAGATTCTCACTCTGAAAGAGCAGCGTTTACTCGGAGAAGTCCGGGAAGAAGAGGCGAAGATTGTAAAAACAATGGAGAAAAATCTTCAAGAGATACAAGAGAATTTAAATTCCATTCAGGAGGAACTCTCAACGTTTCGGGAACAGACAGGACATAAGGACGGCATGATATTTCTTCAGGTGAGGGGTCGCATAGAAACATAGAAAATAGGTGCAGGAGGAGGCCATTCGGCCCTTCAAGCCAGCACCGCCATTCATTGTGATCATGGCTGATCATCCCCAATCAATAACCCGTGCCTGCCTTCTCCCCATATCCCTTGACTCCACTAGCCCCTAGAGCTCTATCTAACTCTCTCTTAAATCCATCCAGTGATTTTGCCTCCACTGCCCTCTGTGGCAGGGAATTCCACTAATTCACAACTCTCTGGGTGAAAAAGTTTTTTCTCACCTCAGTCTTAAATGGCCTCCCCTTTATTCTAAGTCTGTGACCCCTGGTTCTGGACTCGCCCAACATTGGGAACATTTTTTCTGCATCTAGCTTGTCCAGTCCTTTAATAATTTTATATGTTTCTATAAGTATCCCCTCATCTTTCTAAACTCCAGTGAATACAAGCCTAGTCACACTACAGTTTGGCAAAATGGAAGTGCGCAGTCACAAAATGGTGGGTTAAATTCCTGAAATAAATGCTGCATTTACCAGTAATTCTGTACTGGGTCATTGTTCCGTCAGTTCCATCTACTCTCCACATCTGACAATAATGCCCCAAATTCCAAGAATCCTCATGTATTGATCCTACTTCAACTTAAATTTATCTGCAATATTGTCTTCAGGCCACCCTGTGAGTTCCACGTTCTGTTTACTGCATTTCTTGTGGAATTTATTAAAGGCCATCATACATATCAGATTTTATTTTTATTCTCCCCACAAGCATTGATAATATTTCCAACCCCCACACATTTAAATCCGCCTCTGACCTTAAAATGTTCCATCCCATTATCTCTGACATCTCCTCCAGATAAAATCCCACAACCTACTCGGTCTTACTCGTAAGCTGCATACTCGCAGTTATTTTCATCGACATTCCTAATGCTTTCCCCCGTGTTCGATGTCTCTACGACAATATCCACTTTCTGTCTGTGTGACAGCGGCAAGGAGTTGGGAAATGGGAATTATCAGAGGGGTTTTTTGTTGCAATTTGGTGAAATACCCGCCGTCGGGATCATGACGATCCATCTCAGTCTAATGAGATTTGTGTTTTATTTATTTCAGGAGGAAGCTGGTCGCAAGAGGAGGTAGGACATGCTTTTGACTGAAACAATGTTATGTTTTTATAGTACAGCTCAAAATAAACACCTAATGCTCAGCTGCTAACCAGCCGTTAAATATTTGCAGGGATAGTGATGAAAACAAACCAATGTTGGTGGTAGATGGCGCGTTGCCCATTGAAAAGTATGATTGCACCTTATTCTACAACGTGGCATTGAGCGAAACATCTGATATCATCAAACGAGGTAAAACTGATACCTTTTCCATTGTTCTATTTTAAGACATCTTTATGCAATACTTAATGGTATTAATGGGCTCTGGGGGAAGCATCACAGCGAAGTTTGTTTGCACTTGAACAAGTTCCTGGGAGAATAGGTTTACTGTGCTGGGGTGGAATTGCGTAGACTAGGCCTGTGTACTCGAGAGTTCAGGTGTATTGGAGAGGATCTCAGTGAAACACAAAGTCCTTACAGGGCTCCATGGGCTGGATGCAGGGAGGAAGTTTCCCCTGTCTGAGGGGGTCTGGCAGTCCCGCCATCCCAGGAATTATACTTGTAAACCTACGCTGTGCTCCCTCAATAGCAAGAATGTCCTTCCTCAAATTAGGGGATCAAATCTGCACACAATACTCCAGGTGTGGTCTCACTAGGGCTATACAACTGCAGAAAGACCTCTTTGCTCCTATATTCGACTCCTCTTGTTATAAAGGCCAACATGCCATTCGCTTTCTTCACTGCTTACTGTACCTGCATGCTTACTTTCATAGACATGAACAAGGACCCCCAGATCCCGTTGTACTTCCTCTTTTCACAACTTGACGGCATTAAGATAATAATCTGCCTTCCTGTTTTTGCTACCAAAGTGGATAACCTCACATTCATCCACATTAAACAACATCTGCCATGCATCTGCCCACTCTCCCAACCTGTACAAGTCACCCTGTGTTCTCATAGCATCCTCACAGTTCATACTGCCACCCAGCTTTGTGTCATCTGCAAGTTTGCTGATGTTACTTTGAATCCCTTCATCCAAATCATTGATGTATATTGTAAATAGCTGCGGTCCCAGCACCGAGCCTTGCAGTACCCCACTAGTCACTGCCTGCCATTCTGAAAGGGACGCGTTAATCCCTACTCATTGTTTCCTTTCTGCCAACCACTTCTCTATCCATGTCAGCACTCTACCCCCAATACCATGTGCCCAAATTTTGCCCACTAATCTCCGATGTGGGACCTTATCAAATGCGTTCTGGAAGTCCAGGTACACCACATCCACTAGCTCTCCCTTGTCCATTTTCCTCGTTACATCTTCAAAAAATTCCAGAAAATGGGTCAAGCATGATTTCCCCTTCGTAAATCCATGCTGACTCGGACCGATCCTGTTACTGCTATCCAAATCTGCGGCTATTTCATCTTTTATAATTGACTCCAGCATCTTCCGCACCACTGATGTCAAGCTAACTGGTCTATAATTCCCTGTTTTCTCTCTCCCGCCTTTCTTAAAAAGTGGAATAACATTAGCTACCCTCCAATCCGCAGGAACTGATCCTGAGTCTATAGAACATTGGAAAATTATCATCAATGTATCCACGGTTTCTGGAGCCACTTCCATAAGTACCCTGGGATGCAGACCATCAGGCCCTGGGGATTTATCAGCCTTCAGTCCCATCAGTCTATGCAACACCATTTACTGCCTAATGTGGATTTCCTTCAGTTCCTCCGTCACCCCAGATCCTCTGGCCACTACTCTATCAGGAAGACATTACTGTACGCAGACACTGGCCAACCTTTGGAATTCCCTGCTCCGGTGGCTGGGGATAAACAGTCATTCAGTGCTCTTGGAGCCAGAGAGCCATGGTTATACATTACAGAGTCGGGCCCTTCGGCCCATCGCGTCCATGTCCACCTTTTCCCCCAACCACACAAATCCTATTTCCACACATTAGAACCATATTATTCTACACCTCGTTTGCTAAATCGCAATGTCTCTTAGATGTAGTGGTTACATCTGATTCCACCACATCCTCTGGCAAAATATTCCAGGCAATAACGACTCTTTGTGTGAAAAAAACTGCGTAGAAACCTCCAGTATTGATATCCCTGCATGACAATAAGGTTTCGATGATCTAGCCTATATCCTGCTGCAGACTTTGACAGACTACCTTGCTATCCACAACATTACCCGTTCTCCACAATCTTAGTAGTCGCACCTCCGACATTCACATCCAAGCCATGAAAACATAAAATGAACAGCAATGGTTGCAGCACCGATCTCTGCTGCACACCACCAGTCACAGATCTCCAGGCAGAAAAATCATCCTTCTACCGCTACCTACTACCTCCAACCACCAAAGGTACACAAAAATGCTGGAGAAACTCAGCGGGTGCAGCAACATCTATGGAGCGAAGGAAATAGGCGACGTTTCGGGCCGAAACCCTTTTTCAGACTGATGGGGGGTGGGGGGGGAGAAGGAAGGAAAAAAGGAGGAGGAGGAGCCCCCGAGGGAGGGGGGATAGGAGGAGACAGCTCGAGGGTTAAGGAAGGGGAAGAGACAGCAAGGGCTAGCAAAACTGGGAGAATTCAACGTTCATGCCATCAGGACGCAAGCAACCCAGGCGGAATATGAGGTGTTGTTCCTCCAATTTCCGGTGTTGCTCACTCTGGCAATGGAGGAGACCCAGGACAGAGAGGTCGGATTGGGAATGGGAGGGGGAGTTGAAGTGCTGAGCCACTGGGAGTTCAGGTAGGTTATTGCGGACTGAGCGGAGGTGTTCGGCGAAACGATCGCCCAACCTCTGCTTAGTCTCCCCGATGTAAATCAGCTGACATCTAGAGCAACCACCAAGTCAATTGTGGGTCCATTTTACCAACTCGTCAGGGATTCCACCTGCCTTCACTTTCTGGACCAGCCTTACATGCAAAACATTGTCAAGTCCCTCAGTGAAGTTCATATATTGGTCACAATGAGATCAGAGTGTTCTTGGTTGTACAGATGCATCAGATTTACCCTTCTCTAAAGCAAGCAAATAAACAGTAGCAGATTGCCTCGCCCGTCCAGTCCACCCACGTTCAGTATGATCACGGCAGTATGATCCGCCCCACATCTCTACATCCTCTTTAACCACCTCTAATTACCACACACCTCCGTCTCCTCATCTTCCAATCTGTCTCTCCCTCGCCATCTACTGGCAAGATATTTGAATATCCGCCTTATTTCTCCATCTCCACCCGCAATCTCTCGTTCATAGGCACTTTCCACATTTGTTTTCCCTGTCCGCACACCTCGCCCCCTCCTGTTCCCGATAACATGCGGAATTTCCCCTCTCCTTCCCGGTTCAGAAACTCCGGGAAAGATGTCTGTTGTCCTTCCGTTGTGGTTGTGGGGGAAACCCCGGGCAAGGTTTGAGTTTCCCCCCCGCCCCTGAGGCTGAGCGACTTCTCCCCCGATCCCTGGGGACTCTCTGATTCTCTGCTTCTCCCCCCAGTCTCCGTCACCCTGGATGTGGAAACAGCCGGTCCGCTGCTTGAGGTGTCTAAGGATCGGAAGAGGGTGAAATGTACCAGGATCTGGATCCGGAGAAGTCTCCCTGACACCGGGAAGACGTTTACAGGCTCGGCGTGTGTGCTAGGATCGGAAGGATTCACATCGGGGAGACATTACTGGGAGGTGGAGGTGGCGGGGAGTCGGGGATGGTGTCTGGGAGTCATCGCAGAGTCTGTGGAGAGGAAGGGAGAGGTCACACTGACCCCGGAGACTGGAGTCTGGAGCATCGAGCGGTTGGATGACAAGTCTAAAGCATTCACCTTCCCTCCATTCCGTCTCCCCACACGCCGGGTCCCCGGGAAGGTGGGAGTTTATCTCAGTTACGAGTCGGGGACAGTTTCTTTTTACGACGCGGACACCAAGTCCCATCTCCACACCTTCACTGGGAATAAATTTACGGAGAAACTTTATCCTTACTTTGAGAATTGGCATAAAAACCAGTGGCTGAGAATCTGCTCCGGTTCTTCTCCGGGTGTGTAAAAGGGTCGGGTCCCGGGACCCGCGTCAGGAGCGGGGCTCGGGGGCTGTGGGGCAGAAACCCGGTGGACAACAGGTCAGCGCCGAACGGCTCACATTTAATCCCCAAATTCCGCGTCGTGAAACCCCAGTGAGCACGGAAATAAAACCAGGGGGAATGTAAATGTGGGAAGAGTGAAATAAACAGCAACTGAAATCAGAACTGTCTGTCGATCCATTCATTTTAACGTGTTAACCGCGTCCGGCAACGGAACAGAAATACTTTTGATACTTTTGTGACAATATAAAGATTGAAACAATCGCCCTTCCCGCGGGTTCATCAGCAGCCGCGGGCAACGGGTCCTGAGCTCCGGTCTCCCCCAGATCCTAAAGTCCGCCAATTCAGTGGATTCAGAGAGGGTAGTGTTGTGGGCTGACGGGACTGGTTTCCAGAGGGCTAGTATGGACATTGTGGACTGAATGGATTCTTGCAGTTCGGTGAGTCATGGCTGGTGGGCTGGCAGTTCACTAAGTCATGGCTGGTGGGCTGGCAGTTCACTAAGTCATGGCTGGTGGGCTGGCAGTTCACTAAATCATGGCTGGTAGGCTGGCAGTTCACTAAATCATGGCTGGTGGGCTGGCAGTCCAGTCACTCACGGCTGGTGTGGCAGTTCACTCAGTCACCCCTCCTCCCATAACCCCCCACTGTGCTGCCATTCAATCCCGCCCACGCAATCAGTCCCTCTCCCCTCAACGTCCCCCCCCCCCCCCGTGCACTTCGACAGCGCAGCCATTCCTGCCTATTAGGTTCACATTGTGATGAAGAACACTAGGTATGGCAAGACATGGCAAGTGGAAAAATGATTTATTAAAGTTTAAAATGTGAAAATGTGAATTATGTAAAATATAACAACAAAGTTAAAGATAAGATTTATTAAGTTCAGTTCTTTCTTGTTGAGACAATTTTAATATAGAAAGGCTGAGCGCTCAAATTTTAACAGATAATCTGAGAATTTTTTTTTTTTTAATAATATTTTTATTAGAGGTAAACATATTATAAAGTATAGTTACATATTATAGTAAAAAAACTTTTCATATACATCAGTCATACATTATTAACATTTTCAATTGTCGATTACTTCTGCTTCTAGTGTTTCTTTTATATAGATAGAAAAAGAGAGTAAGAGAGAAAAAATAGTTACAAATATCCAAAAAACAGAAAAGGTGGAATGGATTACTTATAATACGTCATTGGAGATAGGTTCGTAGATTATAAAGTATAACTTTTCATCTAATCCTGAGTTCAAGTTTCAGTTGGGTTTTCGTGCTGGGCCAATCTATCCCGTCAGATAATTAATGAATGGAGCCCATATTTTAACAAAGAGTTCTTGTTTGTCCATTAAGACAAGTCTAATTCTCTCTAGATATAGGGTCTCCGACATTTCCACAATCCACATTTTAATTGTGGGGGTTATTGGGCCTTACCAAAATGTTAATATTAATTTTTTCCCAGTTATTATACTGTAGTCGAGGAAATTTATTTGGCTTGTTGTGAGTGTTAAACGTTGTTCTGATATTCCAAGTATTATTAATTTTGAGTCTGGATCCAGTTTAGTATTAATAACTTCTGAAATTATTTCAAAAATATCAGTCCAGAAATGTTTAATTTTTGTACAATTTGCAAACATATGTGTTAAATTAGCATCTAGATGTAGACATTTATCACAAATAGGAGAGATATGTGGGAAGATTCTATTTAGTTTTATTTTGGAGTAGTGTAATCTATGTAAGACTTTAAATTGTATTAAAGCATGTCTGGCATTTAACGTGCATTGATGTATATGTTGTAAACTTTCGTCCCACATATCTTTCGTTATAGGATGACCTAATTCATTTTCCCATGTGTGTAAATGGTTCCATCGGTGGTACCTCGTTGTTTAGGAGGGTGTTATAAATATAAGCTATTAATTTTTCAGTTTTAGGATGCTTGTTCAAACATTCATCAAGGATTTCTGGTTCCCTAGTCCTGTGGACTTGTGTATTAGATTTAACATAATCTCTAATTTGTAGATATCTGAAGAAATTTGAGTGCAGTCCATGATTCTGTTGTAACTCTTGAAATGAAAGAAAAGTGCCTTTCCCATAAAGATGTCCAATCTTTTTAATTCCATAACTTTTCCATTGTGTGAAACCCTTATCCGATAAGGATGGCTTGAATAAAGGATTATTTACAATGGGAAGGCATAGTGGTATATTATTCAATTTTAAAGCTTTTTTTAATTGTTTCCAAATTTGTATTCCACTATGAGGTTTTCCTTATAGGCTTTTTGTGTAGTTTTGTGGTAGCAAATATGATCGGTCCAATTTCAAAAGGTAATCAGTCTTCCTTTTCCATCCTTAACCAATCTGGTTGTTGATCCATTTCTTCCAGCCAGAAATTCATGTTTTTAATATGGACTGCCCAGAAATAAAACAAGAAATTTGGCAAAGCCAAACCTCCATTTATCTGTGACTTACATAAATGTTTTTTACTTATTCTATGATTCTTATAATCCCAAATAAAACTTGTAACAATGGAATCGACTTTTTGGAAAAAAGTTTTTGGGATATATATCAGGATTAATTGAAATAGGTACAGTAGCTGCGGTAAGAAGATCATTTTTATAGCATTAATTCTACCAAGCATTGAAATGGGAAGTGTTTTCCAGAATTGAATATTCTTGTGTAGTTTATTCAGTAAGGGTGGAAAATTTTGTTTAAATAAAGAGTATATGTCTTAGTTACGTAGATTCCTAAGTATTTAAGTTTATCTTTAACTATTTTAAAAGGGGATTGTTGTAATGTATGTAGATTGAGTTTTGTTATTGGCATGATTTCACTTTTATTCCAATTAATTCTATATCCTGAAAACTGACCAAATTGAGTTATTAAATTTAATAGATTTGGAATACTAGTTTCTAACTTTGTAATATATATTAGTACATCATCTGCATATAAATTAATTTTATTCCATGTGTCTCTAGTGTTGTATCCGTATATTCCTGGATGGGTTCTAACGCTTTCTGCTAATGGTTCAATTGCAAGAGCAAATAATAGTGGGGATAGTGAACATCCTTGTCTACAACCTCTAAAGAGATTAAATTTAGTTGATAACATTTGGTTTGTTAATATTCTAGCTGTTGGATTAGAGTATAACAATTTAACCCCTGTACAGTACTTCTCTCCCAATTGAAATTTTTCCATCACCGAAAATAAATATGGCCATTCTACCTGGTCAAATGCTTTTTCAGCATCTAACGAAATAATTGCTAGATCTGCATTAGGAATTCTATTGGAGTATATAATATTGAATAGTCTTCTCAGATTATAAAAGAGTAACGTTTTGGAATAAAACCTGTTTGGTCGGGGTGTATTCATTTGCTAATCACTAAGCTCAATCTATGAGATAGAATTTTAGTTAATATTTTCTTATCAGTATTTAAGAGGGCTATTGCTCTATATGAACCTGGGTCTTCAAGATCCTTATCTGTTTTTGGTATGAGTATGATTGTAGATTCATTTAGAGTTTCTGTTGAGTGTAAGCATATTTGTACAGTGTCTAGGCGTGGTGAAACCAGATAATAATGTTTTTAATAAAATTCAGAACTTAGACCATCAGGACCTGCAGCCTTTCCGTTTTTTAAAGATTTAATTGACTCTATAGATGTGGTCTACCTTCCTGTTTTTGAAAACGTGCTCAAGTTACTTTAAATCCTTTCATCAAAATCATTGATGTATATTGAAAATAGCTGCGGTCCCAGCGCCGAGCCTTGCGGTGCCCCACTACTCACTGCCAGCCATTCTGAAAGGGACCTGTTAATCCCTACTCTTTGTTTCCTGTCTGCCAACCAATTTGCTATCCATGTCAGCACTCTACCCCCAATACCATGTGCCCTAATTTTGACCACCAATCTCCTATGTGGAACCTTATTAAATGCTTTCTGAAAGTCCAGGTACACTACATCCACCATACCTGCCAACATTTTTAAATGAAAAATCTTACTCTGAGTGCACGTGTTGCCGAAGGCGCTCGCCCATTGTGGGTAGGGTCCAGGGGCCCGTTTTAGCTCCTGGATTTTAAGGTTTTTTTCAGTAGTTTGCCGATATCGTGATATATTCAAAGCTGCCAAGTTTTGTCAGAACATTTCAATATTCTAGTACCTTCCAAGATTCCAAGATGGCGGCGCTGCCTTAGCAGCTGCGGCTCGCCTGCAGTCCATTTGTTTTTTTTCTTTTTCTGTTTGTTCTTTTGTCCTGTTTTAGTTAATTTTTGGTTTTATTTTTATTTTATTATGTTGTGTATGGGTGTGGGGGGGGGAAGAAACGTGTTTTTGGTCTCTTCCTTCGGGGGGGATGCGACTTCTCTTGTCGTATCCCGTCTCCGTCTGCGCCGAGGCCTATTGGCGGAGCTGTGGCAGCGTTCCAGCGGCAACAACGGAGCTGTGGCGTTCCGGAAGCAGCGGCGACCCGACAACGGAGCTGTGGCGTTCCGGCGGCAGCGGCAACCCGGCCGCGGAGGATCGGCCACGGGCCCGGTGGACGACGGCGTCGGGAGCTCACAGGTCGCCTCGGAGCAGAGGGAGAACAAGGAGGGAAGAGACAAAGACTAAGATTTTTGCCTTCCATCACAGTGAGGAGGTGTCTGGTGAACTCACTGTGGTGGATGTTAAATTTGTGTTTATTGTGTGTTTTTGTCATTTTTATTATATGTACGACTGCAAGGCAACTACATTTCGTTCAGACCGAAAGGTCTCAATGACAATAAAGGCTACTTTACTTTTCTTTACCTGAAAATCAGTATTTTGCTGAGGAAATCAGCATTTTTCCAGTGCCATTTTGCTGAATTTAAAAAAAAATGTATGTGCAGTCATACCCATGTAAGAGTACCAGAATGCATAACTTGTTTATTGTGTAATTGTAATACGGTTTATTGTGTATTATATGTCATAGTTGCTTTCTTGCATTTGTCCAGACGTTTATCATTTAAAGTCATTTAGTATCAACGTTTCCCCATGGCCTGGGGAAACATTAAGGGACTGGATGGAAGGAAGGAATCTCTCTCCCCCCCCCCCCCCCCCCCCCCCCCCCTCTCTCCCTCCCTCTCTCTCTCCCCCCCCCTCTCTGTCCCGCCCTCTCTCCCCCTCTTTCTCTCCCTCTGCCCCCTCTCTCCCTCATTCTCTCTTTCCCCCCCCCCCCCCTCGCTCCACACACACACACACACCTACACTACACCTGAAATTTCTCATTGCCCAGCACTGTGTGCAAACAGCAGAGACAAAGTGTTGGCTGCAGCCACCTGCTTCAGTAAGGGAAGCTGGTCGGTGATTGGCCGCAACGCCCCTCGGAGACAGCGTCTGATTGGCCGCTGAGTGACCAGCGCATTATGTGATTGGACATAATGCTCTTGGAGACAGACAGCGGCTGATTAAACGTGACTTTTATGGGAAGCTGCTCGGTGATTAGGCGCAACTCCCTTAGAGATAGCGGTTGATTGGCCATTTTTTTCCCTCCTGCAAAATCGTAGTTCCGATATTTCACTTTTTCAACTTAAAAACCGGAACAAATACGATAAAATCGGACTTGTTCGCAGGTATGCATCCACTGGCTCTCCCTTGTTCATTTTCCTAGTTACATCCTCAAAAAATTCCAGAAGACTTGTCAAGTATGATTTCCCCTTCGTAAATCCATGCTGACTCAGACCGATCCTGTTACTGCTATTCAAATGTGCCGCTATTTCATCTTGTTTAATTTCCTCCAGCATCTTCCCCACCACCGATGTCAGGCTAACCGGTCTATTATATGCTGCAACCTTCCCTCCATTGATGAACTGTACACTGCAAGGGCCAGGAAGCGAGCGGGTAAGATCATCTCTGATCCCTTCTCACCCTGGCCACAAACTCTTTGAATCACTTCTCTCCGGAAGGCTACTCCGGACTGTCAAAGCAACAGCTTTTTTCCACGAGTAGTAGCTCTACTCAATAACCAAAAATCTGTGGCCTCCTTTTGCTTTGTTATTTTATTTAATTCACATTTAATTTAATTCACATGTTTAATCAATGTTTTAATATTACTGTTTTATGTGTCATTCCTAACTGTCACTATAACCATATGATATAACCATATAACAATTTACAGCACGGAAACAGGCCATCTCGACCCTTCTAGTCCGTGCCGAACACGTATTCTCCCCTAGTCCCATATACCTGCGCTCAGACCATTCCTTTCCCGTCCATATAACTATCCAATTTATTTTTAAATGATAAAATCGAACCTGCCTCCACCACCTTCACTGGAAGCTCATTCCACACAGCTACCACTCTCTGAGTAAAGAAGTTCCCCCTCATGTTACCCCTAAACTTCTGTCCCTTAATTCTCAAGTCATGTCCTCTTGTTTGAAGCTTCCCTACTCTCAGTGGGAAAAGCTTATCCGCGTCAACTCTGTCTATCCCTCTCATCATTTTAAAGACCTCTATCAAGCCCCCCCTTAACCTTCTGCGCTCCAAAGAATAAAGCCCTAACTTGTTCAACCTTTCTCTGTAACTTAGTTGCTGAAACCCAGGCAACATTCTAGTAAATCTCCTCTGCACTCTCTCTATTTTGTTGACATCCTTCCTATAATTAGGCGACCAAAATTGTACGCCATACTCCAGAATTGGCCTCACCAATGCCTTGTACAATTTTAACATTACATCCCAACTTCTTGGTTCCATCTGTCTCCTCAGATCCTGGTGAACTTCTACCGCTGCACCATCGAGAGCATCCTTACCAACTGCATCACAGTATGGTATGGCAACTGCTCTGTCACCGACCGGAAGGCATTGCAGAGGGTGGTGAAAATTGCCCAACGCATCACCGGTTCCTCGCTCCCCTCCATTGAGTCTGTCCAAAGCAAGCGTTGTCTGTGGAGGGCGCTCAGCATCGCCAAGGACTGCTCTCACCCCAACCATGGACTGTTTACCCTCCTACCATCCGGGAGGCGCTACAGGTCTCTCCGTTGCCGAACCAGCAACTCCAGGAACAGCTTCTTCCCGGCGGCTGTCACTACTCAACAACGTACCTCGGTGACTGCCAATCACCCACCTCCCCGGACACTTATTATTTATTCAAATCATTTGCTATGTCGCTCTTCCAGGGAGATGCTAAATGCATTTCGTTGTCTCTGTATTGTACACTGACAATTAAAATTGAATCTGAACCTGAATCTGAATACTCAATGCTCTGATTTATAAAGGCCAGCACACCAAAAGCTTTCTTTACCACCCTATCTACATGAGATTCCATTTTCAGGGAACTGTGCAGTTATTCCCAGATCCCTCTGTTCACCTGCATTCTTCAATTCTCTACCATTTACCATGTACGTCCTATTTTGATTTGTCCTGCCAAGATGTAGCACCTCACAATTATCAGCATTAAACTCCATCTGCCATCTTTCAGACCACTCTTCCAACTGGCATAAATCTCTCAGTAGACTTTGAAAATCTACTTCATTATCCACAACCCCACCTATCTTAGTATGTCATGCTGTCACTTGCGTGCGGAGCACCAAGGCAAATTCTTTGTATGTGAATACTTGGCCAATATTCATTCATTCCTTCATAAGGCTTGGTTCGTTGTCGATATCCAGAATTCACTGGGATACAAGAGTCTGCAGATGCGGCGCATGCAAGAGGTGGAATAGTGGAGAGACCCTCAATGCAGGAGTGAGAAGTGAACTGGTAGAATTAAATTGATCAAGAAGCATTTGTGGAAGCTATGAGCTGATCGTCTATGAGGGTAAAGACCCCTAAACATGACGAATTGATACATTAATAGATTAATGCAATAGTTACATTTAATGCCCCTTTGTTGAATTTGTATAATTCGCACAACCAGTAAAATTCACAAGAACACAATAGAAATATTTTGTTTATTCGAATTACGTGCCAAGGCGCTTTCAGTGTGTAAATGAAACAAACCGTTTGGACTTTAGAGCTTGGTTTTAATATCTGTTTGTGAATGTCCCTGTCAGCAAATTGACTCCTGCTTTTCTGTCGCAAATAGTGACTGCATTTCACTCACTTTGACGTCAGTAAAGCATTTTGGGGTTCCTTTAAAAGAGATGCGAGGACATTGTGTAAATATAAGTGGGTTGTTGTTGTACGCACTCGATCTTGAAGTGAATGTTCCATTTCTGATGCGCAAACTGGGGTCGTGGATGGACGAAGTAGCCGGTGTCAACCGCAGGCTTGGAATGGACTCCGAAACGGAGAGAAAGCGAAGGGAAGAGTCGGGGTTCGAGAAGAGGAAAGTGGGAGCTGGTTGGAAACTGGCAGTGAGGGAGATGAAGCGTTAAGGCGGTGAACGAGAGCAGGAAGCAGCACCGATACAGACATGATGTACCTGAGAGAGAGGTGAGGTAGGGGTCTGGCGGCGACTGACACAAGGAGTGATCTACATATCCTACAGAGAGACAGACAGAGCCTGAGCACAACAGGTTCCCACCTGGATCCAGGAATTCGGTTTGAACCCATTCTTCCAAAGCTCCGTTCCGAAGAAAACAAATCTGTTGTGTGGAGAGCAAATGCTGCAAACACGCTTAAAATCTCTGAATCTGCGGACTTTAGAACCTGGGTGAGCCCGGAGCTCAGGACCCGCAGCTGTTGCTGAACCCGCGGGAAGGGCGATTGTTTCAATCTCTATATTTTCACAAAATTATTTCTGTTCCGTTGACAGATGCAGTTAACGGGTTAAAATGAACAGATCGACAGACTGCTCTGATTTCAGTTGCTGTTTATTTCACTTTTCCCACATTTACATTCCCTCTGGTTTTATTTCCGCGTTTACTGGGGTTTTCACGACACGTAATTTAGGGAAGAAATGGGATCCGTTCTTCGCCGACCTGTTGTCCACCGGGTTTCTGTCCCACAGCCCCCGAGCCCCGCTCCTGACTACAGCAAATTCTCAGCCAGTTACCATGCCAAGTTGCAAAGAAAGGATAAAGTTTCTCCATGAATTTAATCTTATTGAAGGTGTGGAGATGGGACTTGGTGTCCGCGTCACAAAATGAAACCGTCCCGGACTCGTAACTGAAATAAACTCCCAGCCTCCCGGGGATGGGACGGGCGGGGAGAGGGGATGGAGGAGAGGTGAATGTAACAAACTCGCCACCCACCCACCCGATGCTCCAGACCCCAGTCTCCGGGGTCAGTTTGACCCCTCTCTTCCTCTCCACAGACTCTGTGGCGACTCCCAGACTCCAGTACTGATTCCCCGCCACCTCCACCTCCCAGTAATGTCTCCCCGATGTGAATCCTTCCGATCCCAGCACACACGGACTGGATGTAAACCTCTTCCCGGTGTCAGGGCGACACCTCTGGGTACGGGTCCGGATCAATCTCACCCTCTTCCGATCCTCAAACACTTCGAGCTCCGGATGCGCTGTTTCCACATCAAGGGTGACGGAGACTGGGGGGAGAAGAAGAGAGTCAGAGAGTCCCCAGGGGTCGGGGGGGGGGGGGGGGGAGACTCGGGCAGCGCGGTCCCAGAACCCGGGGGAGAAGCCGCTCGGCCTCAGGCACAGGCGGGCGGACAACTGAACCCTTCACCCACAACAACATCAGATGGACAACACACATTTTACCCTGAGTTTCTCAAGCGGGCAGGAGAGCGGGAATTCTGCAGGTTATCGGGAAGGGGAGGGGGCGAGGCATGCGGACGGGGAGAACGAACGCGGAAAGTCATGATGAACGGGACATTGCGGGTGAAAATGGAGAAATGAGGCGGGTATTCCAATATCTTGCCTGTTGCAGGGGAGGGAGAGGCAGATTGGCAGATGAGACTGGTGTGACTGGTAAATACAGATGGTTAATGAGGATGTAGAGATAGACAATAGGTGTAGGAGTAGGCCATTTGGCCCTTTGAGCCAGCACCACCATTCAATGTGATCATGGCTGATCATCCCCAATCAGTACCCCGTTCCTGCCTTCTCCCCATATCCCCCGACTCCGCTATTTTTAAGAGCTCTATCTAGCCAGAGAACCTGCCTCCACCGCCCACCGGGAATCCGTCTGGAAGGGAATACTCGTTTTATTCAATGGTACACAAAACATACTCACGTATAGATTATTTCCTAGTGGATACAAATGAATCCCTTATACTATGAACCCTAAATATCACACCAATACGATTTCAGATCACTCCCCGCTAACTTTCTTTTTAAAACTGGAAGGAATGTCTATGAATAAATCGTTTGAGGTTTAACTCGCAAATTTTAAAAGATCCACAAGGGAGTATATATCTAAAAAAAGATGGACTTATTTTTTGAGACAAACGATACACCAGACATACCGCCCACTTTACTATGGGAATCCTTCAAAGCATTTATTAGAGGAGTCATTGTCTCATACCAAGCTTTTCATAACAAAAAGAATAAGAACGAACAAAGATAATTAGAAGAACAAATCAGACAACTAGATATAGATAATGCTAAAGATCCAACTATGGATAAACATAATAAAATATTAATATTGAAATTTAAACTAAATAAGTTATTATCAGATAAAGTTATAAGACTATTCCAAATTACAAAACAGGAACACTTTGAATTCGGGGATAAACCCCACAAACTTCTGGCACGCCAACTGAAAAAAAGGGAAAAAGACCACGCAATTTTAAAGATTAAATCAGATAGAGGGGAATTATTAACACTACCCAATGATATCAACAAAGGATTCGCTCAATTTTACCAGAATTTATACACATCCAAAACGCTAACAGACAATAATAAAGTTTCAGAGTTCCTGGACAATTGTAATCTTCCAAAACTAGAATTGAAGGAACAAGAGGAACTGGGAGCACAAATTACATCTAAGGAAATAGAAGACACAATAAACACATTAAAGAATGGAAAATCACCAGGACCAGGTGGATTCAGTAATGAATTTTATAATGTTTTTACGACATAGTTACACCACGTTTACAGAAAATGTATACATATGCTTTTAAAGAACAAACCCTACCTGAAACACTAGCGGAATCAGCGATTACATTAATACTTAAAAAAGATAAAGACAAAGAAGAGCCAGGTTCTTACGGAGTTATTGCATTGTTAAATACGGATCAAAAAATATTAGCGAAAACACTAGCTAGAAGACTAAGTAAATATGTTAGTAAATTAATAAATGTGGATCAAACGGGATTCATACCCAAGAGACACTCATTTAATAACCTGAGACGTCTGCTTAACATAATGCACTCACACAAACCTCAAGAACAAGAGTTATCAATCATTTCATTGGACAGAAAAAGCATTTGATCAAGTAGGATGGGATTATATGATTAAAGTATTGCAAAAATTTCAAATGGGAGAGAACTTCATCGCATGGATAAAATTATTATATAACAAACCTACAGCTAGAATATTAACTAATAATATACTATCTACGAAATTCCAATTATCAAGGGGCAATAGACAAGGATGTTCATTATCACCTCTGTTATTTGCTCTGGTAATTGAGCCTTTAGCTGAAAGAATCAGAACACACCCGGATATTTACGGTTATAATACAAAATATTCAAATAACATAATATCTTTATATGCAGACGATGTACTACTGTACATCACAAAACCCCAAATTAGTATACAAAACATGCTAAATCTAATTGAGGACTTTGGATCTTTCTCAGGATACAGAATAAATTGGAAGAAAAGTGAAATTATGTCGATAAAACCGAAAGACTCAACACATCTCTTAAAATTCCCCTTTAAAATAGCCACAGAAAAATTTTAATATTTGGGAATTGAAATTACTAGAAATTATCAAGCTATGTTTAATGCCAATTATAGTCCCTTACTTAAGAAACTAAATACTCTAATCAAATTCTGGAAAACGCTCCCGATGTCTTTAATAGGTCGAATACATGCTATAAAAATGATCTTTTTACCACAAATCCTATATTTCAATCAATCCCTATATACCTTCCAAAAAAGTTTTTCAAAAAACTGGACTCAGACATTACAAATTTTATATGGGACTATAAATCCCACAGAATACAAAGAACACATTGGAGCAAACCCAAAGAGCTGGGTGGTCTAGCACTCCCTAACGTTATGTACTATAATTGGGCAGTAAATATTAAAAATATGATTCACCTGCTGGACAACTCTGCCCCGCAGGTGGACTGGATTGTAATGGAGAGAGAGGACTGCTCTCCGTGCAATATAGGAGCGACTCTTCTCTCACCAATGAATCTGAATAACAAAAATTATAATAAAAATCCAATTATACATAGCACAATTAGAACTTAGAAACAAATAAAACAGAATCTAAAATTAAGAAATCCATCTCTTTTATCGCCAATAGTCAATAATCCGTCGTTTAAACCCTCTACTATAGATAAATCATTTACACAATGGGAAAGAATAGGAATCAAAACGCTCGGAGACTTGTATGAATTTGGAAAATTACTATCATTTCAACAATTACAACTGAAATATAATTTGAGAAATAATCAATATTTTAAATATCATCAAATACGTGACTATCTGAAAAAATACACAAAAGACTATCATAATATGCCTCCAGACTTACTGGACGAAGCAATGAAGACAAAGGCCGAATCAGCAAACTTAATATCATACTTATATAACACTATTTATATTACTAAATCTCTGATCTTGACCGCTTTTGGCCCACTGTGCCGCGATTTCCGACAGAACGCCGCCACCTACTGCCGTTATTTTTGGCCACCTCACTCAGAGCCCCCCTCCGCCTTACGGATGCGGAGGATTTTTCCCATCGATGACAAATCAGAGATATATTAATGTTTTTTAAAAATTCACCATTCTCTCTGCTGCCCCTGCTGGAGGGAGGGGGAGGGACTATAAAACCAGGAAGTGGTGTGCCTCACTCATTGTCTGCAAGATGGATGAAGCCAAGGGTCACATCTCTCTGAGCTCTGAATAAAACTGAACAAATGTCTACACAACTGTGAGTACCCTTAATGTCGTTTGAAAATGAAAATATGGTTTGTTTGAAGTAAAAAGGCACTGCCTGCAAATGCTTGTTTGGGTGCTTTGGCTTGAAGTTGAAAGGCACTACTTACTGCAAATGGTGGCTTGGGAGCTTTTGTTTAAAGTTGAAAGGCACTACTTACTGCAAATGGTGGCTTGTGAGCTTTGGCTTGAAGTTTAAAAAAATCACCATTCTCTCTGCTGCCTCTGCTGGAGGGAGGGGGATGGACTATAAAACCAGGAAGTGGTGTGCCTCACTCATTCTCTGCAAGATGGATGAAGCCAAGGGTCACATATCTCTCAGCTCTGAATAACACTGAACAAATGTCTACACAACTGTGAGTACCCTTAATGTGGTTTGAAAATGAAAATATAGTTTGTTTGAAATAAAAAGGCACTACTTACTGCAAATGGTGGCTTGAAGTTGAAAGGCACTATTTACTGCAAATGGTGGCTTGGGTGTTTTGGCTTGAAGTTGAAAGGCACTACTTACTGCAAATGGCGGCTTGAGTGCTTTGGCTTGAAGTTAAAAGGCACTACTGCAAATACAATTAGTTCCTGTTTGCACTGTATATTGATTTTAGATAAAACGCTACCACTTACGGCTGTGATTTTTGGCCATCTTACTCAGTCCCCCCTCCGCTGAGCAGGTGCAGAGAATTCTTCCCATCAATGAAAAATAAAAGTGTTATTAGTGTTTAGAAAATGTTGAGAATCTCTCTCCTGTCAATCACGCCCTGAAAGCCACACCTTTGCCGGTGGGAGAGGGAGGGGTTATAAAACCCGGAAGTGTGGGTGTGGCTCAGTCTCTGCATTATGGGGGAGGGAGAGGTCATGACTCTGTCTGAGCTGTGAATCAACTGAACACACTGAATGTCTACTGAACTGTGAGTTTGGTGTTTTGTGTGGTTTTATGCTGGTTTCACCCTGCATGAAATGGTATGAAACTGCATTTGAATTTGGCGGCCTTGCATCCTGCTTGAAGTGGTATGAAACTGCACTGAATTTGGTGGCCTTGCACCCTGCTTGAAGTGGTTGGAAACTGCACTTGAATTTGGTGGCCTTGTACTCTGCTCATAGTGGCAAGAAACTGCACTTGAGTTTGGTGACCTTGAACCTGCTTGAAATGGTAGGAACATGGATTTGAATTTGGTGGCCTTGCACCCTGCTTGAAATGGAATTTCAAGGAATAGTCATGAGTCAACTGCCAGCCCACAAGCCGTGAGTGAGCTGCCAGCAGATCAGGCTTGAGGGACTGAGCTGCCACCCCAAGAACCCATACCAGCACTCCAGAAAGCCCCCCCACTGGCCACCAATATTGGAATTAGTGGAGGTAGAATATAGCGTCGGGGGACCAGCCCTCCCGTGTGAACATGGGACCCACTTAGTTAAGTCTATATTATTAAATCTCTGATCTTGACCGCTTTTGGCCAACTGTGTTGCTCTTTCCGAGAGAACGCCGCCACATACGGCCGTCATTTTTGGCTACCTCGCTCAGAGCCCCCCTCCGCCGTATGAGTGTGGAGGATTTGTTCCGTCGATGAAAAATGAGAGATATTAATGTTTTTACAAAATCCCCATTCTCTCTGCTGCCCCTGCTGGCGGCAGGGGGAGGGACTATAAAACCTTTTTATTACCTCGCCTTTTTAACAAGTTTGTGTTCACAAAATGAATTTTGGTTGTCGGGTGTCTGCAGCCCAATTGTTTGCCTTGGCTTGGCTTTTAAAATTGTTGCAACAGTTGGATGCCTGCCCAAGCATACGGCCCACAATGGCCCACAATGTCTATACTAGCCCTCTGGAAACCAGTACCTTCAGCCCGCAACACCCATATTAGCGCAACAGACAGCCCCCCCCCCCTCACTGGCGAGCAGTATTGGAATTGGTGGAGAGGTGGAATATTGAGTTGGTGACCAGCCCTCCCGTGTGATGCTGGGACCCAACGGGTCCCACTTAGTCTAGTTTTAAATATAGAAATACCTACAACTGACGGTATTAGAAGAGACTGGGAACAAGAACTAGCTATAAAAATCTCAAGAGAGCTGTGTCAATTCAAGACACTTACTATATGTGCATAAATGCTCGATCAACGTAAGACACACTCTAATTCAATTCAAACTTTACATAGACTATATTATTCAAAAACCAAAATAAATAAACTTTTCCCTAGCGTGTCACCCATTTGTGATAAATGTCAATCTCAAGAAGCTACCATAGCGCACTCTTTTGCTTTTTGTATAAAAATCCAAAAATTCTGGAACTAAATATTTGAAATCTTCACAAAATTATTTAAAATAAAACTGATACCAAAATCAGAATGGATTATCTTTGGAATAATGGAAGGTAGCCCTGAACTAAACGTGTTTCAAAAGAATTTATTTAATTACGGGCTAATAACGGGAAAAATGCTTATACTCAAATTCTGGAAAAACGCTCGTATACCAACAATAAAAATGTGGATTTCAAACATGTTCGAAACATTACACCTGGAACATATGAGACTCCTCCTCGCAGGCAAAGCAGACCACTTCCAAAAGACGTGGTCTGCATTTATGGACTTACTACAAGCATAAGGTGCAACAATAATTTAAAAAATAAATGGTGCCAGGATCTGGTAACGGGGGGTGAAAAATATGGCTGGTATATCCCTTTTTGCAGAGTTTTTTTTATAATAGAGCGATTGTTTCTCTTTCTTTCTTTCTTTTCTAGGGTCTATTTCTTAACTTTCTTCTCTAACTCTCTCTCTAATGGGCTCTCTTTTCCCAACACTTTCCTGCACTTTCACGACTCTTTCTCACTTTCCTTACTTCTTTTATTTCTATCTTTCTTAAAGCTCAAAAAATGAAGGGGTGCAACAAATGTAATAAGATATATGTGGTGTGTATTACTGTAACTTATTGTACTTCTAATAAAAATAAATAAATAAATAAAATAAAAAAGGTGAGGCAAACAATTGGGCTGCAGACACCCGACAACCAAAATTCATCTTGTGAACACGAACCTGTCAAAAAGGCGAGGCAAACAATTGCCTGTTTATTTCACTCTTCCCACATTTACATTCCCCCTGGTTTTATTTCTGCGCTCACTGGGGTTTCATGACGCGGAATTTGGGGATTAAATGGCCACCGGAAGAAACCTGTTGTCCACCGGGTTTCTGCCCCACAGCCCCTGAGCCCCGCTCCTGACGCCGGTCCCGGGACCCGACCCATTTACACACCCGGAGCCGAACCAGAGCAGATTCTCAGCCAGTTGTCATCCTCAGCCCGGAAGAAAGGATAAAGTTTCTCCGTGAATTTATTCCCAGTGAAGGTGTGGAGATGGGACTTGGTGTCCGCGTCGTAAAATGAAACTGTCCCGGACTCGTAACTGAGATTTAGTAATATAGACATTGCAATAGTCTTGGCCTGGTTCAGTCTGAGCCACAGCCCACTGTTCCAATGCACATTATAAGCAGATGGCACTGTGCTAAATGTCGCAACTCTCCCTACACACAAAGAGCAATTTACAGAGGCCAATTAACCAACAAACCCGCATGTCTTTTGTACGTGGGAGAAACCAGGTGCACCTGGAGGAAACCCACGTGGTCACGGGGAGAACGTGCAAACTCCGAACAGACAGCACCCTGGTCTCTGGCCCTGTGAGACAGCGGCTCTACCCGCAGCTCCACTGTACCTCAGAAATATTAACCCTTTCCAGCCACTGCATACTGCCCAACCTGCTGAATGCCCACAACGTTTTTTGTTTTTTGTTGGCAGTTTATGGTCAGACTCACATTCCAATCACCCATTCAACTGGAAAATATTGAAACAAAACACAGATGCTGAAAATCCAAATGTAAACACCATTCGTCATCTTTTTGTATGTATGACTGCAGAAACGAGGTTCAAATGACAAATAAAATTGTATTGTATTGTATCAGTATTAGATCTGAAATGTCAGGTCTGTTTCACCTTGCAGATGCTGCCTGACCTGCTGAGTATTTGGGGCAATTTCTGCTTTTATTCCACATTTTAAGCCCTGCATTTGGTTTGAGCCGCAGGTGTGGTAACGGGTCACAAAAGTCACTTATTAAATCAGATTCCCGCTGTTTCTGCAAATGTCAAAGTTAATTCTCAAAGTTACAGCTGGTCTGTGGTCGCACCACGTGGCTTTGCTGCCATCCAGTGGCGGAACCAAGAAGTGACGCAGTTAACGCGTTGAAATGAACGGATCGACAGACAGTTCTGATTTCAGTTGCTGTTTATTTCACTCTTCCCACATTTACATTCCCGCTGGTTTTATTTCCGAGCTCACTGGGGTTTCACGACGTGGAATTTGGGGATTAAATGGGAGCCGTTCAGCGCCGACCTGTTGTCCACCGGGTTTCTGCCCCACAGCCCCTGAGCCCCACTCCTGACGCCGGTCCCGGGACCCGACCCCTTTACACACCCGGAGCCGAACCGGAGCAGATTCTCAGCCAGTTGTCATCCTCAGTCCGGAAGAAAGGATAAAGTTTCTCCGTGAATTTATTCCCAGTGAAGGTGTGGAGATGGGACTTGGTGTCCGCGTCGTAAAATGAAACTGTCCCGGACTCGTAACTGAGATGAACTTCCACCCTCCCGGGGATGGGACGGGCGGGGCGAGGGGATGGAGAGGTGAATACATCAAACCCGCTTTGCCGCCGCCTGATGCTCCAGACTCCAGTCTCCGGGGTCAGTGTGACCTCTCCCTTCCTCTCCACAGACTCTGCGGCGACTCCCAGACTCCACCACTCACTCCCCGCCACCTCCACCTCCCAGTAATGTCTCCCCGATGTGAATCCCTCCGATCCCAGCACACACGGACTGACTATAAACCTCTTCCCGGTGTCAGGGAGACTCCACACGGTCCCGGTACATCTCACCCTCTTCCGATCCTCAGACACCTCGAGCCACGGATGCGCTGTTTCCACATCCAGGGTGACGGAGACTGGGGGGAGAAGCAGAGAATCAGAGAGTCCCCGGGGGTCGGGGGGAGACTCGGGCAGCGCGGCCCCGGGACCGGGGGGGAGAAGCCACTCGGCCCCAGGCACAGGAGGGCGGACAACTGAAACCTTGCCCGGGGTTTCAGCCCAACCACATCGGGTGGACAACAGATATCTTTCCTGGAGTTTTTCTCCAGAGACTAGACTATGTGGGACCCGTTGGGTCCCAGCATCACACGGGAGGGCTGGTCACCAACGCAATATTCCACCTCTCCACCAATTCCAATACTGCTCGCCAGTGGGGAGGGGGGCTGTCTGTTGCGCTAGTATGGGTGTTGCGGGCTGAAGGTACTGGTTTCCAGAGGGCTAGTATAGACATTGTAGGCCGTATGGATTCTTGGGCAGGCATCCAACTGTTGCAACGATTTTAAAAGCCAAGCCAAGGCAAACAATTGGGCTGCAGACACCCGACAACCAAAATTAATCTTGTGAACACAAACTTGTTTAAAAAAGCGAGGCAAACAATTGTGCCGCAGACACCCGACAACCACATTTGGGCTGCAGACACCCGACAACCAAAATTAATCTTGTGAACACAAACTTGTTAAAAAAAGGCGAGGCAAACAATTGGGCCGCAGACCCACGACAATCAAAATTCATTTTGTGAACACAAACTTGTTAAAAAAGGCGAGGCAAACAATTGGGCTGCAGACACCCGACAACCAAAATTCATTTTGTGAACACAAACTTGTTAAAAAGGGCTGCAGCCACTTTACAGGGGACTCACCGTGGAGTAGACGTGCGTTCAGTGTTATTCGCAGCTCAGAGAGCCGTGACCTTCTCGCTTCCTGGACTGGCAGAGACTGAATGAGGCACGACACTTCCTTGTTTTATAGTCCCTCCCCCTGCCGCCAGCGGGGGCAGGAGAGAGAATGGGGAATTTTGTAAAAACATTAGCTCTTCCATTTTTCATCGACGGAAAAAATCCTCCGCACTCATACGGCGGAGGAGGGCTCTGAGCGAGGTGGCCAAAAATGACGGCCGTAGGTGGCGACGTTCTCTCGGAAATCGCAGCACAGTCGGCCAAAAGCGGTCAAGATCAGAGATTTAGTAATATAGATAGAGAGATGTGAAGCAATATATGAACTTCACTGAGGGACTTGACAATGTTTTGCATGCAAGGCTGGTCCAGAAAGTGAAGGCAGGGGGATCAAAGACAAGTTGGTAAAATGGACCCACAATTGGTTTAGTGGTTGGAAGTAGAAGGTGAAGGTTGAAGGATGATTTTTCTGCCTGGAGGGTCTGTAACTGCTGGAGTGCAGCAGAGATCGGTGCAGCAACCATTGCTGTTTATTTTATGTTTTCATGGCTTGGATGTGAATGTAGGAGGTGTGACTACTAAGATTGTGGAGAACGGGTAATGTTGTGAATAGCAAGAAAGTCTGTCAAAGTCTGCAGCAGGATATAGGCTAGATCATCGAAACCTTATTGTCATGCAGGGATATCAATACTGGAGGATGCACAAAAAGTTAATACCTGGAATATTTTGCCAGAGGATGTGGTGGAATCAGATGTAACCAGTACATCTAAGAGACATTGCAATTTAGCAAACGAGGTGTAGAATAATACGGCTCTAATGTGGGCAAATAGGATTTGTGTGGCTAGGAAAAAAGGTGGACATGGACGTGATGGGCTGAAGGGCCTGATTCTGTAATGTACAACCATGTCTCTCTGGCTCCAAGAGCATTAAATGATTGATTATGCACAGCCACCAGGTGTGCAGTGAATTCTAAAGGTTGCCTAGTCTCAGCATGCAGTAATGTCTCCTTGTCTCTGTCCTAAATGGTGCAGCTCACATTCTGAGAGGGTTTCCGCTGGCTCCAGGCACCCTCAGACCGGGGAAACATCCTCCCTGCATCCAGCCCACTGAGCCCTGTCAGTACTATGTGTTTCACTGAGATCAAATGATCTTAAATGAGGTGGAGGAACTGAGTGAAATCCAGGTTAGCCAGGAAGTGGTGTTAGGTAAATTGAATGGATTAAAGGCCGATAAATCCCCAGGGCCAGATAGGCTGCATCCCAGTGTACTTAAGGAAGTAGCCCCAGAAATAGTGGATGCATTAGTGATAATTTGTCAAAACTCTTTAGATTCTGGAGTAGTTCCTGAGGATTGGAGGGTATTTAATGTAACCCCACTTTTTAAAAAGGGAGGGAGAGAGAAAACGGGGAATTACAGACCAGTTAGTCTAACGTCGGCAGTGGGGAAACTGCTAGAATCAGTTATTAAAGATGGGATAGCAGAACATTTGGAAAGTGGTGAAATCATTGGACAAAGTCAGCATGGATTTATGAAAGGTAAATCATGTCTGACGAATCTTATAGAATTTTTCGAGGATGTAACTAGTAGAGTGGATAAGGGAGAACCAGTGGATGTGTTATATCTGGACTTTCAGAAGGCTTTCGACAAGGTCCCACATAAGAGATAAG
Organism: Amblyraja radiata; assembly: GCF_010909765.2. Taxonomy (NCBI): domain Eukaryota; kingdom Metazoa; phylum Chordata; class Chondrichthyes; order Rajiformes; family Rajidae; genus Amblyraja; species Amblyraja radiata. The sequence goes on along the minus strand of NC_045985.1, from coordinate 13,916,638 downwards.
TATACAAACTTAAAGCAAACGGTATTGGGGGTTCAGTATTGATGTGGATAGAGAACTGGCTGGCAGACAGGAAGCAAAAAGTAAACGGGTCCTTTTCACAATGGCTGGCAGTGACTAGTGGGGTACCGCAAGGCTCAGTGCTGGGACCCCAGCTATTTACAATATATACTAGACTAAGTGGGACCCGTTGGGTCCCAGCATCACACGGGAGGGCTGGTCACCAACGCAATATTCCACCTCTCCACCAATTCCAATACTGTTCGCCAGTGGGGGGCTGTCTGTTGCGCTAGTATGGATGTTGTGGGCTGAAGGTACTGGTTTCCAGAGGGCTAGTATAGACATTGTAGGCCGTATGGATGCTTGGGCAGGCATCCAACTGTTGCAACGAATTTAAAGGCCAAGCCGATTTGCGATTTAGCAAATGAGGTGTAGAATAATACGGCTCTAATGTGGGCAAATAGGATTTGTGTGGCTAGGAAAAAAGGTGGACATGGACGTGATGGGCTGAAGGGCCTGATACTGTAATGTGCAACCATGGCTCTCTGGCTCCAAGAGCATTAAATGATTGATTATGCACAGCCACCGGGTGTGCAGTGAATTCTAAAGGTTGCCTAGTCTCAGCATGCAGTAATGTCTCCTTGTCTCTGTCCTAAATGGTGCAGCTCACATTCTGAGAGGGTTTCCGCTGGCTCTAGGCCCCCTCAGACAGGGGAAACATCCTCCCTGCATCCAGCCCACTGAGCCCTGTAAGTACTATGTGTGTTTCACTGAGATCTCCTCTAATACACCTGAACTCTCAAGTACGCAGGCCTAGTCTACGCAATTTCACCCAGCACAGCAAACCTATTCTCCAGGATTTGTTCAAGTGCAAACAAACTTCACTCTCTGGTTCTGTGATACTTCCCCAGAGTCCATTAATACCATTAATCTTCACATATAAGTATAGGGTGATTTCACGAAAGGTCACTGGAGCGTAGATCCGCACCCACGTGACCGAAAATTTTAACTGGGGGACAAGCGTCACTTCCGGTACATGTTAGTGAATGGGAAAACACGCACTTTCACACACGTTAAAAACATCGAAAACGGCCCGTTTTTGAGCTGCAATTAACTGTACCGGTCGGGGTGACCGTGAGGCACAGCTACCTAAATTTACAGTCCAAAAAAAAGATAGAAACTAAGGTAAATACAAGAGGGAGCTGAGGGGGCAAAATAAGCGGAAGTGCTTGCGGACATTTTTCGTGGAGATTTAAAGATCCAAAATATCGGGAATTATCGCGTTTGCTCGCTGCATTTCATCAAAAGTAAGGCATTATTGGCTTTGTTATATTTATTCATTTGTTAGATGAAAAGTATTAAAAGTTAGAAATCCTTCAGTAAAATTGCAAAACCGCCCATGGTTCTCGGGTGGGTTTTAACATGCAAAATGAACACGCTTCTGAAGCTACATTCACCATTTAAATATCCGTGAATCATAAATGCGTCTTGAAATAAATTTTACTCAGATGCAAGCTAAGGAATGGTATAATTCTCAGCTGTTCATTTGACAAAATCAGGACATTTTTTGGCTACTAATAAAATGTCCTGATTTTGTCAAAATGTCCTGCTTTTGTCAAATGAACAGCTGATAATTATACCATTACTTAGCTTGCATCCGAGTAAAATTTATTTCAAGACGCATTTATGATTCACGGATATTTAAATGGTGAATGTAGCTTCAGAAGCGTGTTCATTTTGCATGTTAAAACTCACCCGAGAACCATGGGCGATTTTGCAATTTTACTGAAGGATTTCTAACTTTTAATACTTTTAATCTAACAAATGAATAAAGATAACAAAGCCAATAATGCCTTACTTTTGATGAAATGCAGCGAGCAAACGCGATAATTCCCGATATTTTGGATCTTTAAATCTCCACGAAAAATGTCCGCTAGCACTTCCGCTTATTTTGCCCCTTCAGCTCCCTCTTGTATTTACCTTAGTTTCTATCTTTTTTTTGGACTGTAAATTTAGGTAGCTGTGCCTCACGGTCACCCCGACTAGTACAGTAAATTGCAGCTCAAAAACGGGCCGTTTTCGATGGTTTTAATAGGTGTGAAAGTGCGTGTTTTCCCATTCACTAACATGTACCGGAAGTGACGCTTGTCCCCCAGTTAAAATTTTCGGTCACGTGGGTGCGGATCTACGCTCCAGTGACCTTTCGTGAAATCACCCTATTGCATAAAGATGTCTTAAAAAAGAACAATGGAAATGGTATTAGTTTTACCTTGTTTGTTGATATCAGATGCTTCGCTCAATTCTATTTTGTAGTGTAAGTTGCAATCATACTTTTCAATGGGAAAAGCACCATATACCACCAACATTGGTTTGGTTTCATCACTAACCCTGCAAATATTTAACAGCTGGTTAGAAACTGGGCATTAGATGTTTTTTTGAGCTGTACTATAAAAACATACATTGTTTCAGTCAAAAGCATGTCCTACCTCCACTTGCGACCAGCTTCCTCCTGAAATAAATAAAACACAAATCTCAATAGACTGAGATGGATCGTCATGATCCCGATGGCGGGTATTTCACCATATTGCTGCCAAAAATACCCTCTGCTAATTCCCATTTCCCAACTCTTTGCCGCTGTCACACAGACAGAACTTGGATATTGTCGTAGAGACATCAAACACGGGGGAAAGCATTAGGAATGTCGTTGAAAATAACTGCGAGTACGCAGCTTACGAGTAAGTCTGGAGAAGATGTCAGAGATAATGGGATGGAACATTTTAAGGTCAGCGGTGGATATAATGGATGGGGATTGGAAATATTATCACTACTTGTGGGGAGGAGAAAAATAAAACCTGAAATGTATGATGGACTTTAACAAATTCCACAAGAAATGCTGTAAACAGAAACTGGAACTCACAGGGCGGCCTGGTTATTGCTGATAAATTTAAGTTGGTGGGATAAATACAAGAGGATTCCTGGGATTTGGGGCATTATTGTCACATGTGGCGAGTAGATGGAACAGACGGAACATTGACCCAGTACTGAAATACTGGTAAATGCAGCATTTATTTCAGAAATGTAACCCACCGTTTTGTGATTGTGCACTTTCACTTCACCAAACTGTAGTGTAACCCCTCACCTTCAGAAATATCAGGCCGTTCTTGTGGTCTGTCTGTTCCTGTAGCTTTGAGAGTTCCTCCTGAATTGATTTTAAATTCTCTTGTATCCCTTGAAGATTTTTCTCCATTGATTTTATAATCTTCTCCTCTTCTTCCCGGACATCACCGAGTAAACGCTGCTCTTTCACAGTGAGAATCTGGTGCAGTTCAGCAAACTGGGATGTGATCTGTGACTGAAGGTTGTGTGACTCTTCCTGCCAGTTGAAAGATGAGAATCAATATATTATATCACTCGAGTAAAGTCCTTGGCTGCTCAACCTCTGCCAACAGTTCTGGCTCTCGACTACTGAGCTTTATAGAGGTGCTAAATTATTGCACACATCACAGGGTTGAAATCTACACAAAAACATTAAATCGATAGCACAAAGCCTCACCTGAACTCCAGAAATGCTCTCTTTCTGTTCCTGCTCAATTTTCTGGATCTCTGATTCCTTTTCTGTGAGAGAATCGAAAGAAGCTTTCACCTGTTCCTGGGGTTGGGTTTCAGATCAGAGAATAAAAAATGTCAGACAAGGAAGAAAAGATTAGACAATGATGTGATCAAAAGTGATTTGGTTTTACCTTGTAGAATTCAATTGCTTCTTCTATCAGCGTTAAGCTGTGAGACCTGTGCTGCTGCCCAGTTGCACAAATCAAACAGATCAGTTTCTTGTCAGTTTTACAAAAGAGCTTCAGTTCTTCCTGATGTTTCTCGCACTGAAGTTTGGTTTTCTTCGCTTTGAGATTCAGGGTCAGTGTTCGAGCTTTCTCAGACAGTCTAACCAAGGCCCGATTCACCCTGAGGGTGCGGTTTGCAGATTCCTCTCTACATTCCGGGCAGGAGTTTCTCCCCTCCCTGTCCCAACTCTGTGTGATGCAGGAGCGGCAGAAGTTGTGCCCGCAGTCCAGCGCCACCGGATCGGTGAAGAAATCTTTGCAGATGGGACAAACTACCTCCTCGGTCCAACTCCCGGCCGGGCGTTTCGCAGCCATTTTATTATATCCCGCACTTTCTTTGCTTTCTGGTTTTAAATGTTTTTACTCCACGTGTAGTTGCAGAACCCCTGCAGTACCGCGAGTGTCCACTGCGCTCGCTGCCGTCCCGGGCAGTGAATGTAATTTTGCTGTCTCCTCCCCTTCCTTAACCCTCGAGCTGTCTCCTCCCATCCCCCCGCCCTCGGGCTCCTCCTCCTCCCTTTTTCCTTCCTTCTCCCCCCCACCCCCCATCAGTCTGAGTTTCTCCAGCATTTTTGTGTACCTTCGATCTTCCAGCATCTGCAGTTCCTTCTTGAAAACAGTGAATGTAACTTGTTTAAGAAGGAACTGCAGATGCTGGAAAATCCAAGTTGCACAAAAATGCTGGAGAAACTCAGCTGGTGCAGCAGCATCTATGCAGCGAAGGAAATAGGCAACGTTTCAGGCCGAAACCCTTCTTCAGACCAAAGATTTTAGAGCAGAGATCCGCTCTAAGATCTTTGCTTCAGACTGGTGGGGGGCAGGGAGAATAGAGGAAAAAGGAGGAGACAGCCAGAGGGCTGAAGGAGAGGTAGGAAGGGGAGGAGACAACAAGGGCTAACAATAGAATAGAATAGAATAGAATACCTTTATTGTCATTCAGACCTTACGGTCTGAACGAAATTTCGTGCCTGCAGTCATACATACAATCATACAATAATAAACAACAATAAACACAAATTAACATCCACCACAGTGTATCCTCCAAGCACCTCCTCACTGATGGAGGCAAAAATCTTAGGGCTGCAGTCTCTTCCCTCCTCTTCTCCCTCTGTTCTTCCAAAATTGGGAGAATTCAATGTGCATGCCCCCATCTAGCAATGTTTTTTTGTTTTTTTTTGAAAATATTTTTTATTGGAGATAGGTACATAACCTAATTACATCATTACATCATTACATAGTCTTACATTTTTAAATTGATAATATTGTCAATTATTATTACATTGTCTCCAATACTTTTTGCCTTTTTTTTTTAAAAAATTAGATAGAACTAAAGAGATAGATGAAGTAAAGAAAGAAAAGAAAGAGAAGAAAAACAAAAACAAAAACAAAAAAACAAAAAAAAAAAAAAAAAAAAAAGGAAAAAGATAGTTAAAGAAGAATGGAAAAATTTATTAAAATAAAAAAGACTTCATTCGAGATATATTCGTACATTTCAGAGTATAGTATTTCATCCATTCTTTAGCCCGCGTGCTAGTCAGGTTCCTGTGCTGAACCATTCTGACCCTTTAAGTAATCAATAAAAGGAGACCATGTTCCAACGAATAATTCCTGTTTGTCCAACAGGGAAAATCTGATTCTTTCCACGTTTAAGGTCTCCGTCATTTCTATAATCCACATTTTGATTGTGGGGGCCGTAGAGATCCGCTCTAAGATCTTTGCTTCAGACTGGTGGGGGGCAGGGAGAATAGAGGAAAAAGGAGGAGACAGCCAGAGGGCTGAAGGAGAGGTAGGAAGGGGAGGAGACAACAAGGGCTAACAATAGAATAGAATAGAATAGAATACCTTTATTGTCATTCAGACCTTACGGTCTGAACGAAATTTCGTACCTGCAGTCATACATACAATCATACAATAATAAACAACAATAAACACAAATTAACATCCACCACAGTGTATCCTCCAAGCACCTCCTCACTGTGATGGAGGCAAAAATCTTAGGGCTGCGGTCTCTTCCCTCCTCTTCTCCCTCTGTTCTTCCAAAATTGGGAGAATTCAATGTGCATGCCCCCATCTAGCAATGTTACAAAATTTTGAGATTTAAAAAATCAAGTTATTAAAAATCAAGCAATTTATCCCATCAGATAAAGCATAAAAATATGTTTAATTTGTCACCTAATTCACTTTCATATCTTCAGTATTAAAAAAGTTATAGATATATATACTGGGAGCTATAGGATCTTTGATACGCAGCGTCTTGACGCCATACGCAGCGTCTTGACGTCATACGCAGCATCTGGACGCCATATGCAGCGTCTTGACGCCATACGCAGCGTCTTGACGCAATACGCAGCGTCTTGACGCCATACGCAGCGTCCTGTCCAAAGATCCTATAGCGGATCTTTGGTCTTGACGGCGGACGCCCAGCGCCTGGCTTTGCGCGATGACGTCAACGCCAGGCGTGCTGTTGCGCGATGACGATGACGTAACCGCCCGGCGTGCCGTTGCGTGATGACGTCCAAATTCTGTCGGCCCGCCTCCCCGCCCAGCTGATTGGTGAGTATGACGTCGGGACCAGCCCCGCCCACAACTCCAGGCCAAAGTTCTTATAGCAAATAAATAAATAAATAAATTACTTTATTACGGACTCAAGGTCCAGACAAGGGGCAACATTACATTAAAAATGCATTGCATATCAAATATCATAAATATATATAAAATCATGGTATATCACATAAAAACATCATAATTTATATTTAACAAAAACCCACAATACTTAAGTTAAAAATCCAGATTAAAAGATGATCAATGTCCTACAACGAGACAACGATACCAGTGTCTCCACAACTGGGATGCGTAGCGTGTAATAATAATAATAATAATACTAAATTTTATTTATGGGCGCCTTTCAAGAGTCTCAAGGACACCTTACAAAAATTTAGCAGGTAGAGGAAAAACATGTAAGGGGAATGAAATAAATAGTAGAGACACGACCAGTACACAAAGTACAGACAGAATTCAATTCAAAACACAATATGAGGTAATTAATGCACAGATAAAAAGGGATGGGGACGTGGGCTAAGGATAGGGAAAGGTGAAGAGATGGGTCTTGAGGCGGGACTGGAAGATGGTGAGGGACACGGAATTGCGGATCAGTTGGGGGAGGGAGTTCCAGAGCCTGGGAGCTGCCCTGGAGAAGGCTCTGTCCCCAAAACTGCGGAGATTGGACTTGTGGATGGAGAGGAGACCGGCTGATGTGGATCTGAGGGACCGTGAGGGTTGGTAGGGGGAGAGGAAGTCAGTGAGATATGGGGGGGCAAGATGGTGGAGGGCTTTGTAGGTGAGGATAAGGATTTTGTAGATGATCCGGTGGGAGATGGGAAGCCAGTGAAGTTGTTTGAGGACTGGAGTGATGTGATGCCAGGATTTGGTGTGGGTGATGAGTCGGGCGGCTGCGTTCTGGACCAGTTGGTGTCGGTTGATGTAGGTGGAGCTGATGCCAAGGAGAAGTGAGTTGCAATAGACCAGTCGGGAGGAGATGAAGGCATGGATGAGTCTTTCAGCAGCGGGAGGTGTGAGAGAGGGTCTGAGTTTGGCGATGTTGCGGAGATGAAAGAAGGAGGTTTTAATGACATGGCGGATGTGAGGCTCAAGGGAGAGGGTGGAATCAAAGATCACGCCAAGGTGTACACACCAAGTGTAGTGCTAACCCTTATGTTTGTCAAGGCCACAATAAGCAAAGATCCTATAGCAGAGCAAAACATTAAAAAAGACAATTACCAGAGTCAAATTTTATTCTTGACAAGAATTAACAGAAGTATGAACTGACAGAATTATGAATCTAACCCTATATCACACACACAAACTGTTGCCCCGCAACATTGATTACACTGCGAGTCGGGTCGGGTCAGGTAGGCTCAGGTTACTAAAATGGGTGGGGAAAAATGCCCAGGATCCCCTCCGTAGCTACTACACGTCAGCCCATTGCATTTCGCAGGAGTAAGCTATCTTGCTCCGCTATAGGATCTTTGCTTATAGCGGAGGATCTTTGCTATAGGATCTTTGCTCCAGACGGCTCCGCGAGGAACGTACGCCTCAAGCCACCACGTTTGGTCGCGCCAGACGCATGCAGGTGGGACAGGGATGGGAGCGGGCAGTCGCGGTACTGCAGAGGGTTCAGCAGCCCGACGTCAGTGAAAACAGTTTGAACCCTGCAGGAACATCCGGAGTGAAAATGGCTGCGAAAGAGCAGATCGAAAGTTGGACCGAGGAGGTAGTTTGTCCCACATGCAAAGATTTCTTCACCGATCCGGTTGCACTGGAGTGCGGGCACAACTTCTGCCGCTCCTGCATCACACGGAGTTGGGACAGGGAGGGGAGAAACTCATGCCCGGAATGCAGAGAGGAATCTACAGAGTGCACCCTCAGGGTGAATCGGGCCCTGGTTAGACTGTCTGAGAAAGCTCGAACACTGAGCCTGAATCTCAAAGCGAAGAAAAGCAAACTTCAGTGCGAGGAACACCAGGAAGAACTGAAGCTGTTTTGTAAAACTGACAAGAAACTGATCTGTTTCATTTGTGCAACTGTGAAGGAACACAAGTCTCACAGCTTAACGCTGATAGAAGAAGCAATTGAATTCTACAAGGTAAAACCTAATCACTTTTGATCACATCATTGTCTAATCTTTCCTTCATTGTCTGACATTTTTATTCTCTGATCTGAAACCCACCACTAGGAACAGGTGAAATCTTCTTTCGAATCTCTCACAAAAAAGGGATCAGAGGTCCAGAAAATGGAGCAGGAACAGAAAGGGGGCATTTCTGGAGTTCAGGTTTGTACTGCCCATTTAATGTTCTTGTGTGGATTTGATCCCTGTGATGTGTGCAATAATTTGGCACCACTGTAGAGCTCAATAGTCGAGGGCCACAACTCTTGGGAGGGGTTGATCAGCCAATCACTTTACTCCCTGGAACACAGCAGTCTGAAGAATGGTCTGTGGCAGGTGTATAATATGAAACAAAATGATACTTTGGATGGTCAGTCTTTTACCCATAGTAGGGGGGTTGAGAATGTGAGGGTATAGATCTGAGGTGAGTGGGAAAAGATTTAAAACGAACATGAAGGATAACTTTGGCAGTGGGTACATGGAACGAGCTGCCAGATGAGGTAGTTGAGTCAGGTACCGTAACAACATTTGAAAGATACAAAAGGGAAATGTTTGAGAACTGTTGGCCAAACACGGACAAGTGGAAATAGACAATAGACAATACGTGCAGGAGTAGACCATTCGTCCCATCGAACCAGCACCGCCATTCAATGTGATCATGGCTGATCATCCCCAATCAGTACCCCGTTCCTGCCTTTTCCCCATATCCCCTCACTCCGCTATCTTTAAGAGCCCTATCCAGCTCTCTCTTGAAAGCATCCAGAGAACCTGCCTCCACCACCCTCTGAGGCAGAGAATTCCACAGACTCACAACTCTCTGTGAGAAAAAGTGTTTCCTCGTCTCCGTTCTAAATGACTTACTGCTTATTCTTAAACTGTGTCCCCTGGTTCTGGACTCCCCCAACATCGAGAACATGTTTCCTGCCTCCAGCATGTCTAAACCCTTAACAATCTTATATGTTTCAATAAGATGCCCTCTCATCTTTCTAAACTCCAGAGTGTATAAGCCCAGCTGCTCCATTCTCTCAGCATATGAAATAATAATCTGCCTTCCTGTTTTTGATACTAAAGTGGATAACCTCACATTTCTTCACATTAAACTTCATCTGCCATGCATCTGCACACTCCCTCAACCTGCCCAAGTCACCCTGCATTCTCATAGCATCCTCCTCACAGTTCACACTGCCACCCAGCTTTGTGTCATCTGCAAATTTGCTAATGTTACTTTGAATCCCTTCATCCAAATCATTGATGTATTATGTAAATAGCTACGGTCCCAGCACCGAGCCTTGCTGTACCCCATTGGTCACTGCCTGCCATTCTGAAAGGGACCGCTTAATCCCCACTCTCTGTTTCCTGTCTGCCAACCAATTTTCTATCCATGTCAGCACTCTACCCCCCAATACCATATGCCCTAATTTTGCCCACTAATCTATGAGGGATCTTATCAAATGCTTTCTGAAAGTCCAGGTACACTACATCCACTGGCTCTCCCTTGTCCATTTTCCTAGTTACATCTTCAAAAAATTCCAGAAGATTAGTCAAGCATGATTTCCCCTTCGTAAATCCATGCTGACTCGGACCGATCGTGTTACTGCTATCCAAATGTGCAGCTATTTCATCTTTTATACTTGACTCCAGCATCTTCCCCAGGCTAACTGGTCTATAATCCCCTGTTTTCTCTCTCCTGCCTTTCTTAAAAAATGGGATAACATTAGCTACCCTCCAATCCACAGGAACTGATCCTGAGTCTATAGAACATTGGAAAATTATCACCAATGCATCCACAATTTCTAGAGCCACTTCCTGGGATGCAGACCATCAGGCCCTGGGGATTTATCAGCCTTCAGTCCCATCAGTCTACCCTTGAATATTCAGTTCCCAGCCCTGGCTCTCTTGCAGCCATGTCTCTGTAATCCTACATCATACTTGCCAATTTCTAACTGAGCCTCAAGCTCGTCCACTTTATTTCTTATACTTCGTGCATTCATATACAACACTATGACCTCCGCTTTCACTTCCCCCCTCGCACCGCTCGCAATTGGCCCTGACCTTACGCTCTTATCCCTTCTCGAACTTTCCTTCCCATTAATCCGAGAATCTTTTGTAACTTTTCCTGTAGTCACTTCCCCTTCAACTCCATCTTTATACTCCCAATTTGTCAATCCCTCCCCTGCCCCCACTATTTAGTTTAAACCCACACGTGTAGCCCTAGCAAACCTGCCTGCCAGAATGTCGGTCCCCCTCCAGTTAAGATGTAGCCCGTCCCTTTTGTACAGGGCACCCCTACCCCAGAAGAGATCACAGTGGTCTATAAACCTAAATCCTTGCTCTCTGCTCCAGCCCCTCAGCCACACATTCAGATTCCCTATCTCCCTGTTCCTGTCCTCACTAGCACGAGGTACACAGAGAGCATATTAACGTATGGCATCTCTGTGTGGTATCTCAGCTGCACGGAGGCGGAGAGGAGAGCTCTTCAGCGCGTCGTACACAGAGCGCAGAGGATCATTGGGACAGAGCTGCCAGCTTTGGAGGGCATCTACCACACACGGTGCCTCAGGAAGGCCGTCAGCATCCACAAAGACTCATCACACCCCTGTAATGGACTGTTTGAACTACTTCCCTCCGGCAGACGTTACAAGGCCTTCTACGCCCGTACCTCCAGACTCATAAACAGCTTTATTCCCAGAGCTATAGCGGCTCTGAACCGGCCCTGCTGAGTGCCCCCCACCCCCCCGGACTGTCTCCCTCGGATGGTCACGACACACAGCTTATTTATTTATTTTACTTTTCTTTTTCATCGGTTGGAGCTGCATACTAAATCTCGTTGCAATGACGTGCAATGACAATAAAATATATTATTATTATTATTACCGGAAGCAATCCAGAGATAACTACCCTAGAAGTCCTGCCTTTCAGTCTTCTTCCCAACTCTCTGAACTCATGTTGGAGAACCTCCTTCCTCTTCTTCCCGATGTTGTTTGTGCCTATGTGCACAACTACTGTTCACCTTCTCTCTCAAGGATGTTCTGAATTCGACTCATGACATCCTGATCCCTGGCACCGGGGAGGCAACAGACCATCCTCGCGTCTAGTCTGCCGCCACAGAATCTCCTGTCTGCTCCTCGGATAATGGAGTCACCCACCACTAGTGCTGTGCCCGACGTCGGTTTGCCAGTCGAGTCCCATCTCTAGGTTTGGAGCCCCCGACGTGTCCGCCGCTCGGACTGGAAACATCGTCTCTCCTGACTTCCCAAGAGGGCGTACCTGTTTTCATTAGGCAGAGCCACCTGGGTCTCCTGCACTCCACAATTACCACCCTTTCTCTCCGTCACACACCTTGGTTCTTCCCGTATCCTCGGCGTGACAGCCTCACTGTAGGTCCTGTCCAGGAAACTCTCGTTTTCCCGGATGGCCCTGAGGTCATCCAGCTGCTTCTCCAGTGCCCCAACACGGTCCTTCAGGAGCTGAACCTGGACGCACTTGCCACAGTTGTAGCAGCCAGAGGCTCCATCCGTGTCCCTGGGCTCCCACATTCTGCAAGCCTCACACTGTCTCATCTGTACTGTCATGTGTTCAACACATTCCGTCCTCTCCAGCTCTTTGCGTAGCCTCCTCTCCTCAGCCTCCTCTCCTCAGCTTCCTCTCCTCAGCCTCCATCATCAGCCTCCTCTCTTCAGCCTCCTCGCCGAAGACATAGAAACATAGAAAATAGGTGCAGGAGTAGGCCATTCGGCCCTTCGAGCCTGCACCACCATTCAATATGATCATGCCTGATCATCCAACTCAGTATCCTGTACATGCCTTCTCTCCATACCCCCTGATCCCTTTAGCCACAAGGGCCACATCTAACTCCCTCTTAAATATAGCCAATGAACTGTGGCCTCAACTACCTTCTGTGGCAGAGAATTCCAGAGATTCACCACACTCTGTGTGAAAAATGTTTTTCTCATCTCGGTCCTAAAAGATTTCCCCTTTATCCTTAAACTGTGACCCCTTGTTCTGGACTTCCCCAACATCGGGAACAATCTTCCTGCATCCGGCCTGTCCAACCCCTTAAGAATTTTGTAAGTTTCTATAAGATCCCCCCTCAATCTTCTAAATTCTAGCGAGTACAAACCGAGTCTATCCAGTCTTTCTTCATATGAAAGTCCTGACATCCCAGGAATCAGTCTGGTGAACCTTCTCTGCACTCCCTCTATGGCAATAATGTCCTTCCTCAGATTTGGAGACCAAAACTCCAGGTGCGGTCTCACCAAGACCCTGTACAACTGCAGTAGAACCTCCCTGCTCCTATACTCAAATCCTTTTGCTATGAAAGCTAACATACCATTCGCTTTCTTCACTGCCTGCTGCACCTGCATGCCTACTTTCAATGACTGGTGTACCATGACACTCAGATCTCGTTGCATCTCCCCTTTTCCTAATCGGCCACCATTTAGATAATAGTCTGCATTCCTGTTTTTGCCACCAAAGTGGATAACCTCACATTTATCCACATTATACTGCATCTGCCAAACATTTGCCCACTCACCCAGCCTATCCAAGTCACCTTGCAGTCTCCTAGCATCCTCCTCACAGCTAACACTGCCCCCCAGCTTAGTGTCTTGGAGATGTTGCCTTCAATTCCCTCATCTAGATCATTAATATATATTGTAAATAGCTGGGGTCACAGCACTGAGCCTTGCGGTACCCCACTAGTCACTGCCTGCCATTGTGAAAAGGACCCGTTTACTCCTACTCTTTGCTTCCTGTTTGCCAGCCAGTTCTCTATCCACATCAATACTGAACCCCCAATACCGAATTATTAAGACAAGCTCTTAAATTGCCAAAGTTACGGATTAAATACATGTAAATGGGATTAGTGTAGATACGTACAGGGCCCAGCATGGACATATTAGCCCGAATGGCATATTTCTGCACTCAAGAGTGACATAATATATTGATTCTCATCTTTCATCTGACAGGAAGAGTCACACAACCTTCAGTCACTGATCACATCCCAGTTTGCTGAGATGCACCAGATTCTCACCGATAAAGAGCAGCGCTTACTCGGAGATGTCCGGGAAGAAGAGGAGAAGATTGTAAAAACAATGGTGACAAATCTTCAAGAGATACAAACTAATTTAAATTCCATTCAGGAGGAACTCTCAAAGCTACAGGAACAGATAGACCTCAAGGACGACCTGATATTTCTGAAGGTGAGGGGTTACACTACAGTTTGGTGAAGTGAAAGTGCACAGTCACAAAATGGTGGGTGACATTTCTGAAATAAATGCTGCATTTACCAGTAATTCAGTACTAGGTCAATATTCCATCTGTCCAACTACTCACCACATCTGACAATAATGCCCCAAATTCCAGGAATCCTCGTGTATTTATCCCAATTCAACTTAAATTTATCTGCAATATTGACTTCAGACCACCCTGTCAGTTCCATGTTCTGTTTACTGCATTTCTTACAGTAAGATTATTAAAGACCATCATACATTTCAGGTTTTGTTTTTCTTCTTCCCACAAGCCTTGATAATATTTCCAACCCCTATCCATTTGAAACCGCCGCTGATCTTAAAATGTTCCATGCCATTATCTCTGACATCTTCTCCAGATAAAATCCCACAACATGCCCTAGTCTTACTCGCAAGTTGCACACTCGCAGTTATTTTCATCGACATTCCTAATGCTTTACCCCGTGTTCGATGTCTCTACGACAATATCCACTTTCTGTCTGAGTGACGGCGGCAAAGAGTTGGGAAATGGGAATTATCAGAGGGGTTTTTTGTTGCAATTTAGTGAAATACTTCAGTGAGTGAGGCAAGGCAGAGCCTTTACCACCTCGGGCAGCTGAGGAAATTCGGATTCGCACTGAGGAACCTTCAGTGCTTCTACTCTGGGGCTGCAGAAAGCATCTTGTCCGGCAACCTCACAAACTAGTTTGGGAACAGCTCTGCCCAGGACTGGAAGGCTCTGCAGAGAATAGTGCGTTCGGCTGAACGCAATCTGGGAACCACACTCACCCCATGCAGGAACTATACATCATAAGGTGCAGATCCAGAGCCAGCAACATTAAGGGGGACCCCTACCACCCCAGCAACGGACTGTTCCAACTGCTACGGTCAGATAAACGCCTCTGCTGTCATGCTGGGAAAACAGAGAGGATGAGACGGCGTTTCTTCCAACAGGCCATCAGGACTGTAAACTCTTATCTCACCAAAGGCAAAGGCAAATTTATTTGTATAGCACCATTCGTGCAAACAGCAATTCAAGGTGCTTTACAGGAAAGAAAAAATAAGATAGTCAATAATTAAAAATTGCAAAATAAGCAATACGACAAATGTATGAATAATAAAACAACGTCAATGAAACAATAAAACGATTTTAAAAAGCACATAAAAGGGTTAAAATTAGACGGTTAAGATTACCTGCATGTCGGGTTATGGAAAAGCTATAGTAAACAACAGTGTTTTTAGGCCTGATTTAAATGCGCTTACAGTCTGTGCACACCTCAGGTGTTCAGGGAGCTTGTTCCACAGGTGTGGAGCATAAAAACCGAATCCTGCTTCAGCCTTTTTAGTTCTGACCCTGGGAACACAGAGTAAACCTGTCCCAGAAGACCTGAGGAGTCTAGGCGCCTCATATCCAACAAGTAGGTCAGAGATGTATTTTGGACCTAGACCATTCAGTGACTTGTAGGTCAGTAACAGAATTTTAAAATCTATCCTCTTACACACAGGGAGCCAGTGCAAAGATTTAAGGACAGGTGTAATGTGGTCCATTTTCTTGGTGTTGGTCAAGACTCTGGCAGCGGCATTTTGGATAAGCTGCAGTTGTTTAATTGATTTTTTATTGAGACCTGTAAAGATGCCATTACAATAATCTAACCTACTAAAAATATATGCATGAACAAGTTTTTCAGTGTCTTCTTTGGACAGAAATCCCTTGATTCTTGCAATATTTTTTAGATGGTAATAGGCAGATCTGGTAATGGTCTTTATATGGCTGTTAAAATTCAAATCCGAGTCCATAACTACACCAAGGTTTCTGGCTTTGTCTGTGGTTTTCAGAGCAATTGAGTCGAGTTGAGCACTCACCTCTAGCCTTGTTTTTTTGGGACCAAAGACAATAATTTCTGTCTTATTTGCATTGAGCTGGAGGAAGTTCTGGTTCATCCACTCATTGATATGTTTGACACACTGGCTCAGTGAGTGTAGGGGACTATGGTCATGTGGTGACACTGCGATATATAGTTGTGTGTCATCGGCATAAGTGTGGTAGGATATGTTAAAATGCTCTATGATCTGAGCTAGGGGGAACATATAAATGTTGAACAAAATGGGTCCAAGAATGGAGCCCTGAGGAACCCCGCATGTGAGTTTTGTACGTTCTGATTCAAAATTACCAAGGGAAACAAAATAATCCCGATCTTTCAAGTAAGATTTGAACCAGTCCAGCACAGAACCAGAGAGTCCCACCCACTTCTCCAGTCTGTCAAGCAGTATGTTGTGGTCCACCGTATCAAAAGCAGCACTGAGATCTAGAAGTACCAAAACTGAAGCTTTTGATGCATCACTGTTTAGATGTATGTCGTTTAGGACCGTAGTGAGTGCAGTCTCGGTGCTGTGATGTGGCCGAAATCCCGACTGGAAAACATTAAAAATATTGTTTAGGGTCATAAAGCAGTAAACTTGTTGGTAAACTACCCTTTCAATAATCTTTGCCAAAAATGCTAAATTAGATATGGGCCTGTAGTTGCTCATAGCTGAGGCATCCAAATTAGGCTTCTTCAATAGGGGCTTGATCACTGCTGTTTTTAAGGCTTCGGTAAAATGCCCCGATTGAAGGGAAGTGGTCACCAGGGACTAATTTACTGTTGTGTTGCGTCTTTAATACTTTTTTTCCCTAACATGTAAATACTGATTCTGTTCTGTATTTTTTTGCACAATTCGCAGGCATTGCCACTTTCATTTCACTGCACATCTTAGATTTAGATTTAGATTATACCTTTAATAATCCTTTACAGGAAATTACAGTGCCACGACAGCTTCAAGACAGACATAACACCACACATTTCCTCAAATGGCTTCCATACTTAACAAGTTAAAATACAAGTTAAAATACAAGCTAAAATACAATTAATTAAAAAAAGTGCAGTTATTTATGCGCATTATATAACCTTATAGCAGCTGGTAAACAGGACTTCCTATGTCTCTCAGTTTTGCACATTGGTGCAATCAG
Organism: Amblyraja radiata; assembly: GCF_010909765.2. Lineage (NCBI taxonomy): Eukaryota > Metazoa > Chordata > Chondrichthyes > Rajiformes > Rajidae > Amblyraja > Amblyraja radiata. The sequence continues at coordinate 13,899,907 of NC_045985.1, read as the reverse complement.
TCTCTGACTGAAGATGCTGCTCTTGATCACCTTCAGGGCATGGAGTGGGTGAGTGGGGTTGGTCATTATTGAACCCAGTTTGTTCAGAGTTCTGGCCTCTGCCACCTGCTGGACCGTTCGTTGCTCAGCCCCGACCACTGAGCCGGCCTTCCTGATCAGCTTGTCCAGTCTGTTTTTGTCCGCTATGCGGGCGCCATCTCCCCAACAGGCCACAGCAAAAAACAGAGCACTGGCCACCACTGAATGGTAGACACTGCACAGTAGGGGTTGGCAGATGTTAAATGACCTCAGCCTCCTTAAAAAATACAGTCGGCTTTGTCCCTTCCTGTACACCGCCTCCATATGACACTTCCAGTCCAGCTCACTGTCAAGCTGCACCCCAAGGTACCTGTGGTTAGCGACCACCTCCACCTCAGTGCCCTTAATGGTGATTGGTGTTGCTTGAGTCCTCCTCCTCCCCCTCCTGAAGTCCACAACTATCTCCTTGGTTTTTTTGGTGTTAAGATGGAGGTTATTGTGTGCACTCCACTCCACAAAGTTACTTATTATGTCTCTATACTCCTCCTCATTGCCCCCTTTAATGAGGCCGACAACAGCTGTGTCATCCGAAAACTTCTGCAAAAAGCAGCTGTTGGTGTTATATTGGAGATCCGCTGTGTAGATGGTAAACAGGAACGGAGCCAGCACAGTTCCTTGTGGAGCCCCTGTGCTGCTCAAGATGGTGCCCGAGACACTGTTCTGTAGGCGCACATACTGTGGTCTGTGGGAAAGGTAATCCAAACACCACAGTACCAGTGATGGATCCACTTTCATCTTCTCCATCTTCTCCCCTAGCAGTCGGGGCTGAATTGTGTTGAAGGCGCTTGAAAAGTCAAAAAATGTAATCCTTACAGATGCATCAGTAGTGTCCAAATGTGTGTACACCCTCTGCAGCATGTAAATGAGGGCATCATCGACACTGATGTTAGGCTGATATGCAAACTGTAAAGGATCCATTTGATTTGACACACTAGTCCTGATGTAGGAAAGGACAAGTCTCTCAAATGTCGTCATTATATGTGAAGTGAGCGCTACTGGTCTGTAGTCATTGTAGAGAGTGGGATGGGTCTTCTTTGGGACAGGTACCAGGCAAGATGTTTTCCACAGCCTTGGAACCTTCTGTAGACGCAAGCTCAGGTTGAACAGGCGTGTTAGAATACCACACAGCTCTGAAGAGCAAGTCTTCAGTAGCCTTGGGCTGGTGTCATCAGGCCCCACTGCTTTCCCTGGCTTCAGTCTGTCCAGCATCACCTTGACCTGAGCAGTATGAAGAGTCATGGGTGGGGCTGCCGGTGGAGTGGGAGGTGGAAAGAGGGGACTCCGTACAGGTGACATCTCAGGAGTGATGGAGATGATGGAGAGAGGGAGGGGAGGTGGAGAGGAAGCAGCAATGGTCAGCAGACCAGGTGGGGGAGGCTGGGGTGGTGTGGGGCAGTCAAATCTGTTGAAAAATCTGTTCAGATCATCAGCCAGACTCTGTTCACCATCAGGCAGTGTATCAGCCAGACTCTGTTCACCATCAGGCACCATCTTGTATGTGTATGTGTGACAAATAAAGTCGACTTGACTTGAAATACCCACCGTGGGGAACAGTCTATTGAGATTTGTCTTTTTTTATTTCAGGAGGAAGCTGGTCGCATCACATGGTAGGACATGTTTTTGACTAAAACAATGTACGTTTTAAAAGGACGCCAAAAACAAAATATTGCTCAGATTATAACCCGCTGTTAAATATTTGCAGGGTTTGTGATGAAGCCAAACCAATGTCGGTGGTGGATGGCGCGCTGCCAATTGAAAAGTTTGATCGCACCTTTTTCTTCAACATTGCATTGAAAGAACATTTTGATATCATCAAACGAGGTAAAACTGAAACCTATTAACAACTCTTTGTGTGAAGAATACTGCATCCTCCAGTATTGATATCCCTGCATGCATGGGCGTAAATCCCAGGGGCCACACACAAACCCGCATGTTTTGAGAGGTGTGGGACAATCCCCCCCATGTATTCTTGTATGTCGAAATGTAACTTAGACCTATTCTCCAGCCCCTTTACGCCCCTAAGTGCTCCCACCCACCACGGAAGGAAGCCAGCACTACACTCTTCCCAATTAAGCCAAACAAAGAGTAGGAGTAAACGGGTCCTTTTCACAATGGCAGGCAGTGACTAGTGGGGTACCGCAAGGCTCAGTTCTGGGACCCCAGCTATTTACGATATATATTAATGATTTGGAAGAGGGAATTGAATGCAACATCTCCAAGTTTGTGGATGACACGAAGCTGGGGGGGCAGTGTTAGCTGTGTGGAGGATGCTAGGAGGCTGCAAGGTGACTGGGATAGGCTGGGTGAGTGGGCAAATGCATGGCAGATGCAGTAATATGTGGATAAATGTGAGGTTATCCACTTTGGTGGCAAAAACAGGAAAGTAGACTATTATCTGAATGGTGGCCGATTAGGAAAGGGGGAGATGCAACGAGACCAGGGTGTCATGGTACACCAGTCATTAAAAGTAGGCATGCAGGTGCAGCAGGCAGTGAAGAAGGCGAATGGTATGTTAGCATTCATAGCAAAAGGATTTGAGTATAGGAGCAGGGAGGTTCTACTGCAGTTGTACAGGGTCTTGGTGAGACCACACCTGGAGTATTGCGTACAGTTTTGGTCTCCTAATCTGAGGAAAGACATTCTTGCCATAGAGGGAGTACAGAGAAGGTTCACCAGACTGATTCCTGGGATGTCAGGACATTCACATGAAAAAAGACTGGATAGACTCGGTTTGTACTCGCTAGAATTTAGAAGATTGAGGGGGGATCTTATAGAAACTTACAAAATTCTTAAGGGGTTGGACAGGCTAGATGCAGGAAGATTGTTTCCGATGTTGGGGAAGTCCAGAACAAGGGGTCACAGTTTAAGGATAAGGGGGAAATCTTTTAGGACCGAGATGAGGAAAACATTTTTGTACAGAGAGTGGTGAATCTGGAATTCTCTGCCACAGAAGGTAGTCGAGGCCACAGTTCATTGGCTATATTTAAGAGGGAGTTAGATGTGACCCTTGTGGCTAAAGGGGTCAGGGGGTATGGAGAGAAGGCAGGCACAGGATACTGAGTTGGATGATCAGCCATGATCATATTGAATGGCGGTGCAGGCTCGAAGGGCCGAATGGCCTACTCCTGCACCTATTTTCTATGTTTCTATGTTTCTAAAGGGGTCTCCCAACTCTCGCCCACGGGTCACATGCGGCCTGCCACGAGATTTTATCCGGCCCGCAGCAAGCTCAGCGCAGGACGGAGCTGAGTTAGCTAGGAGTCGATTAGAGTCGGGGTGCACGGCGGCCCGGAGCTGCTCTTAGTAATGTTACTGGGTAGATCCCTCCAATTGTCAGAACCGAGGCATAAACGGGCCGCCGTGAAGAAGGGTGCAATGGGTGGGGTGTTCGGCAGCGGCCAAAATCAGGGGCGACAGTGGGGGCGCTGTGGATGTGAATTTCAAATATGTTCGAAACATTACACCTGGAAACATAGAAACATAGAAAATAGGTGCAGGAGTAGGCCATTCGGCCCTTCGAGCCTGCACCGCCATTCAATATGATCATGGCTGATCATCCAACTCAGTATCCTGTACCTGCCTTCTCTCCATACCCCTTGATCCCTTTAGCCACAAGGGCCACATCTAACTCCCTCTTAAATATAGCCAATGAACTGGCCTCAACTACCTTCTGCGGGAGAGAATTCCACAGATTCACCACTCTCTGTGTGAAAAAAGTTTTCCTCATCTCGGTCCTAAAACTGAGGAGTGAATGAATAATGCGATGTAAAGCGCCTTGAGCATTAGAAAGGCGCTATATAAATCCCATCCATTATTATTATTATTAAAAGATTTCCCCCTTATCCTTAAACTGTGTGAGCCCTTGTTCTGGACTTCCCCAACATCGGGAACAATCTTCCTGCATCTAGCCTGTCCAACCCCTTAAGATATGAGACTCCTCCTCGCAGGCAAAGCAGACCACTTCCAAAAGAAGTGGTCTGCATTTATGGACTTACTACAGGCATAAGGTGCAACAGTAATTTAAAAAAATAAATGGTGCCAGGATCTGGTAACGGGGGGTGAAAAATATGGTTGGTATATCCCTTTTTTGCGGAGTTTTGTATAATAGAGCGATTGTTTCACTTTCTTTTCTAGGGTCTATTTCTTAACTTTCTTCTCTAACTCTCTAATGGGCTCTCATTTCCCAACACTTTCCTGCACTATCATGACTCTCTCTCACTTTCCTTACTTCTTTTATTTCTATCTTTCTTAAAGCTCAAAAAATGAAGGGGTACAACAAATGTAATGAGACATATGTGGTGTGTATTACTGTAACGTATTGTACTTCTAATAAAAATAAAATAAAAAAGACAGTGTATGGCATCGGCCAGAATCGAATGGGTCGGCGACACGTTATAATAGAATAGAATACGTTTATTGTCATTGCACAAACATCTGTGCAACGAAATTCCATTGCAACTCCTTCGGTGTGTACATAAAAGACACAGGATAAAAAAAATTTTAAAGAACAAAACACAACAGCCATTGACTCACATATACACAAGATAATAATAATAATAATAATAAATTTTATTTTCGGGCGCCTTTCAAATCTCAAGGTCACCTTACAAACATTTAGCAGGTAGAGGAAAAACATGTAAGGGGAATGAAATAAATAGTAGAGACATGACTAGTACACAAAGTAAAGACAGAATTCAATACAAAACACAATATGAGGCAATTAATGCACAGATGAAAAGGGAGGGGGACGTGGGGCTAAGGATAGGCAGAGGTGAAGAGATGGGCCTTGAGGCGGGACTGGAAGATGGTGAGGGACATGGAATTGCGGATCAGTTGGGGGAGGGAGTTCCAGAGCCTGGGAGCTGCCCTGGAGAAGGCTCTGTCCCCAAAACTGCGGAGTTTGGACTTGTGGATGGAGAGGAGACCGGCTGATGTGGATCTGAGGGACCGTGAGGGTTGGTAGGGGGAGAGGAGGTCAGTGAGATATGGGGGGGCCAGATGGTGGAGGGCTTTGTAGGTGAGGGCCAGGATTTTGTAGGTGATCCGGTGGGAGATGGGAAGCCAGTGAAGTTGTTTGAGGACTGGAGTGATGTGATGCCAGGTTTTGGTGTGGGTGATGAGTCGGGCGGCTGCGTTCTGGACCAGTTGGAGTCGGTAAAGATCAGTAAAGAAAATAATAGATTGGTATTAAAAACATTTAAAAATAATATTGCGCATTATCTTGCACCCCAAATTATATTGTGCTTCCCCCAGTGATAGTGTTAAGTTATTTTATCGCACATGGGTAGAAACTATTTTTTTGGCTTCAGAGACCTGTATCGCCTCCCAGAGGGTAGCAGAGTGAAAAGGTGGTTGGCAGGGTGGGATGTGTCCTGCTTGATGTTTGTGGCCCGGCGCAAGCATCGGGCCCTGTATATGTCATCCAGGGAGGCCAGTTGAGCGTTTGTGATGCTCTGTGCAGTTTTAATAACTCTCTGCAGCGCCCTCCTCTCAGCCACAGTGCAGCTAGCAAACCACACCAGGATGCCATAGGAGAGGATACTTTCCACGGCGCACCGGTAGAAGGGCAGCAGCAGCAGCGGCTGTGAAACGTTTTCTCTCTGCAGAGACCTCAGGAAATACAGCCGCTGCTGTGACTTCTTCACGAGAGTGACGGTGTTCATTGTCCATTTGAGGTCCTGGGAGATATATATTCATAGCAAAAGGATTTGAGTATAGGAGCAGGGAGGTTCTACTGCAGTTGTACAGGGTCTTGGTGAGACCACACCTGGAGTATTGCGTGCAGTTTTGGTCTCCTAATCTGAGGGAAGCCATTCTTGCCATAGAGGGAGTACAGAGAAGGTTCACCAGGCTGATTCCTGGGATGCCAGGACTTTCATATGAAGAAAGACTGGATAGACTTGGTTTGTACTCGCTAGAATTTAGAAGATTGAGGGGGGATCTGAAAGAAACTTACAAAATTCTTAAGGGGTTGGACAGGCTAGATGCAGGAAGATTGTTCCCGATGTTGGGGAAGTCCAGAACAAGGGGTCACAGTTTTAGGATAAGGGGGAAATCTTTTAGGACCGAGATGAAGAAAACATTTTTCACACAGAGAGTGGTGAATCTGTGGAATTCTCTGCCACAGTAGGTAGTTGAGGCCACTGTTCATTGGCTATATTTAAGAGGGAGTTAGATGTGGCCCTTGTGGCTAAAGGGATCAGGGGGTATGGAGAGAAGGCAGGTACAGGATACTGATTTGGATGATCTGCCATGATCATATTGAATGGCGGTGCAGGCTCGAAGGGCCGAATGGCCTACTCCTGCACCTATTTTCTATGTTTCTATGTATATTCCCAGGAACTTAAAGTCAGTGACTCTCCACCATGTCTCCTTTGATGTAGAGAGGAGCAGGTTCCTCTCTCCTCCTCCTGAAGTCAACAACCAGTTCTTTTGTTTTCGTTGGGTTGAATAGCAGGTTATTTTTAGTGCACCAGACAGTCAGTTTTTGGACTTCATCTCTGTAGGCAGACTCGTCGTTGTTATTTATCAGCCCCACCGTGCGATCGTTCCTCTCGCCCCTCTTCGCACTCAAGTCAAGTTCAAGTGAGTTTATTGTCATGTGTCCCTGTATAGGACAATGAAATTCTTGCTTTGCTTCAGCACACAGAACACTGTAGGCATTTACTACAAAACAGATCAGTGTGTCCATATACCATAATATAAATATATACACACATGAATAAATAAACTGATAAAGTGCAAATAAGAGAAAGTGGTTATTAATAATCAGAGTTTTGTCCGAGCCAGGTTTAATGGCTGTGGGGAAGTAACCTGAACCTGGTTGTTGCAGTCTTCAGGCTCCTGTACCTTCTACCTGAAGGTAGCAGGGAGATGAGTGTGTGGCCAGGATGGTGTGGGTCTTTGATGATACTGCCAGCCTTTTTGAGGCAGCGACTGCGATAAATCCCCTCGATGGAAGGAAGGTCAGAGCTGATGATGGACTGAGCAGTGTTTACTACTTTTTGTAGTCTTTTCCTCTCCAGGGCGCTCAAGTTGCCGAACCAAGCCACGATGCAACCGGTCAGCATGCTCTCTACTGTGCACCTTTGGAAGTTAGAGAGAGTTCCTTGACAAACCGACTCTCCATAATCTTCTCAGGAAGTAGAGGCGCTGATGAGCTTTCTTGATAATAACTCTCTCCTTGTGCCACACCCTCCCCATGTTTTAAAAGCAATTTCCACCCATGGAATGGTGGAATCGATTAACTAGCTTGTAGTTCATCTTGTTGCAAACTTTGACAGACTTCCTCGCTATTCACAACAGTAGTATCGAGCAAATCCGTCCGCCCGCCTGTGCCTGAGGCCGAGCGGCTTCTCCCCCCGGTCCCGGGACCGCACTGCCCGAGTCTCCCCCCCCCCCCCCCCCCCCCCCGACCCCCAGCAACTCTCTGATTCTCTGCTTCTCCCCCCCCAGTCTCCGTCACCCTGGATGTGGAAACAGCGCATGCATTGCTCGAGTTGTCTGAGGATCAGAAGGGTGTGAGATGTACCCGGACCCGGGGGAGTCTCCCTGACACCGGGAAGAGGATTACACGCAGTTCGTGTGTGCTGGGATCAGGTCGGTGATAAATGGCTCAAATTCCCGCATTGTAAAATTCCAGTGAGCGCGGAAATAAAACCAGGGCGAATGTAAATGTGGGAAGAGTGAAATAAACAGCAACTGGAATCAGAGCTGTCTGTCGATCCGTTCATTTTAACCCGTTAACTGCATCCGGCAACTGAACAGAAATGCTTTTGTGAAAATATAAAGATTGAAACAATCTCCCTTCCTGCAGGTTCAGCAGCAGCCGCGGGCAGCGGGTCCTGAGCTCCGGTGTCCTAAAGTCCGCAGTCAGAGAAGTGATAGCGTGTTTGCAGGATTTGCTCTCCACACACCAGGTTCCATGTGGGAGGCCGTTGTGCTCGGGCTCAGCCTGTCTCTCTGTAGATCATTCCTTGTTTCAGTCTCCCTCCCTCACCTCTCTCTCAGGTACATCATGTCTGTATCGGTGCCGCTTCCAGCTCTTATTCACCACTTTAACATAGAAACATAGAAAATAGGTGCAGGAGTAGGCCATTCGGCCCTTCGAGCCTGCACCGTCATTCAATGTGATCATGGCTAATCATCCAACTCAGTATCCTGTACCTGCCTTCTCTCCATACCCCCTGATCCCTTTAGCCACAAGGGCCACATCTAACTCCCTCTTAAATATAGCCAATGAATTGGCCTCAACTACCTTCGGTGGCAGAGAATTCCACAGATTCACCACTCTCTGTGTAAAAAATGATTTTCTCATCTCAGTCCTAAAAGTCTTCCCTCTTATCCTTAAACTGTGACCCCTAGTTCTGGACTTCCCCAACATAGTCTTCCTGCATCTAGCCTGTCCAACCCCTTAAGAATTTTGTACGTTTCTATAAGATCCCCCCTCAATCTTCTGAATTCTAGCGAGTACAAGCCGAGTCTATCCAGTCTTTCTTCATATGAAAGTCCTGACATCCCAGGAATCAGTCTGGTGAACCTTCTCTGTACTCCCTCTATGGCAAGAATGTCTTTCCTCAGATTAGGGGACCAAAACTGTACGCAATACTCCAGGTGTGGTCTCACCAAGACCCTGTACAACTGCAGTAGAACCTCCCTGCTCCTACACTCAAATCCTTAACACTTCATCTCCCTCGCTGCCAGTTTCCATCCAGTGCCCACTTTCCTCTGCTCGAGCCCCGACTCTTCCCTTGGCTTTCACGCCATCTTGGTCTCCGCTTCACTCAAAACGCGAGTGACCAAAGTCCATTCCAAGCCCACGGACGCCTTTGGCTACTTTGTCTATCCACTACTCCTGTTTGCACTATCCCTCCAAGATCGAGTGCTTCCAGCAAAACCTCTGGTGGGAGACTGACATTCACACAATGTCCTTGCATATCTTTTAGGAGTCCACAAAGTGTTTTATTGACGTAAATCTCTTTAAAGTGCAGCCACAAACTGCAACGGAAATGCAGCCGTCAACCTGCAGACAGGAACATTCACAAACAGAGTTTAAAAGCAAGGTGTACCGTCCAAAGCGATTTGGGTTTATTTCAATTGCAGTATTAGAAGCACCAAGCACATAATGCAAATGAACACAATCTTTCTATTTGGTTCTTGTAAATGTTACTGGTGATGCGAATTATCCAAATTCAACAACTGGGGTATTAAATGTGTATGTGGTATTAATCGACAAACCTACAATATTGTAAGTGGGTTTGGTTTCAATGATCCAATCCCATTACAAATTTCCTCTCTGATTATCTGCCTCTGTTTCTTCCCTTCTTTCACCCCATCCACATGGTGACTTTAATTGCCGGCGTTAGCCCAAGGGAGAGAAAGAGTCACGGGTTTTTAATTGTTCCGAGATCAAGGGGGACCCATTGGGTCCCGTTCCCTCATGCGCAGTTGTGGGGGGGGGGTTCCTGCGTCACACGCACACTAACAACCCCCCACACACACAGGAGGGAAGGGGGATGAGAGGGGGGGGGGGAAGGGACGTAGGGGGAGAGGACGGGTGGGAGGGGGGCAAAGGGGGGGGGGGAGAGAGAGGAGGGGGGATGGGTGGGGTGAAGGGAGTGCAGAGAGGGGAGAGAGGAGGGAGGGGAGAGGGATGGGGGAGTGGGGGACATAGGGAGGGGGAGGTGGGCTGGAGAGGGGCAGAGGGGGAGGGAGAGGGTGAGGTGGAGGGAGGGCAGAGGGTGAGGTGGAGGGAGGGCAGAGGGGGACAAAGGGAGGGGGAGGTGGGCTGGAGAGGGGCAGAGGGGGAGGGAGAGAGAGGAGGGAGGTGGATGTGGAGGGGAGAGGGAGAGGGGTGAGGTGGAGGGAGGGCAGAGGGGGGGGAAGGGACGGGGAGTGGGGGGGGGCTGTGCTGCGTACGCCCAGCCGAGTGCGAGTATTGACACAATCAGGGACTGACTATGTTGACAGTTTGCAGGCAGTTGTTAGAGCCCCCGGCAGGCGATGGTAAGTCCCGCGGCCATTTAAGCCGAACCGGGTGATGCAAGGCCCCGCTCTGGGTCGATTTAAACCCCTCGATTTGGGCGGGTGAAGTTTGCCATTGCAGGAGCTCCGAAAAGCAGTCTCCCACCAGGGACCCGCGAGCTCCCGATGTTACCGTCCGTAGGGCCTGCGGCCGAAGCCTCCGAGCTCTGAAGTCGGGTCGCAGCCGCGCACCACCACAACGCTCCGTGCTCCAAAGTCGTCCAGCTCCGCGATGGTGAGTCCGCAGGCTCTGTGACTGGAGCCCCAGGTCGATTCCGGTTGGAGGCCGCTGGCTCCACGATGTTAGGCCCCAACGACAACGGGGACCCGACAGGGAAAAAGTCGGGTCCCCGTACAGAGAGGAGTTTAAAAGTTTTCCCCCCCCCCCCCCCCCCCCCCACACATATACGCATCTAAAAATAAAATAAAACAAAAACCAAAACATACACCTAACAGGCCAAAAAGAATGAAAAGACAGACGGACTGCAGAGGCCGCTGCCACAATTTCCTCTTGATAGTCGACTTTAGGAGAGCTCCCACTCCCCTCACACCACTCACCATCAACAACACCACACTCACATCTGTGGAGTCTTTTAAGTTCCTGGGAACCATCATCTCCAGGGACCTTATGTGGGGGGCTACCATCGACTCCACAGTCAAAAAGGCACAACAGCGGATGTCCTTCATGCAGCAGCTGAGGAATCTGCCACAGGCAATGATGGTCCGATTCTATACTGCCATCGTAGAGTCTGTCCTCATCTTCTCCATCATGGTCTGGTTTGGCTCAGCCACAAAGCACGACATCTGGAGGCTGCAGCGAATTGTCCGATCAGTTGAGAAGGTTATTGGCTGCAACCTTCCATTCCATTGACGAACTGTACACTGCAAGGGCCAGGAAGCGAGCGGGTAAGATCATCTCTGACCCCTCTCACCCTGGCCACAAACGTTTTGAATCAGTTCCCTCTGGAAGGCGACTCCGGACTGTCAAAGCTGCCACAGCCAGACATAAAAACAATTAGTAGCTCTACTGAATAACCAAAAATCTGTCGCCTCTTTGTGCTCTGGCATTTTATTTAATGCAGATGTTTAATCAATAATGTTTTATTATTAATGTTTAATAGAAACATAGAAAATAGGTGCAGGAGGAGGCCATTCGGCCCTTTGAGCCAGCACCGCCATTCATGGTTTATGTATCATTCTTAACTGCCACCATATTCATGTTGACACTTGCGGGCGGAGCACCAAGGCAAATTCGTTGTATGTAAACACTTGGCCAATAAACTTATTAAATCATTCATTCAACATTAAAAACGTCTGTTATTAATGTTGTTATGAATTCACTGAGACACGAAAGTCTGCAGATGCTGCAATCTGCAACCCTGCATCATTTTGTCCTGATTCTGGGTCGCGACCCTTTTTTAAATTTTATTTTTTAGATGTTTTTATTAAGGACAGTGCATATTTATAAACATTTGCATGCAATACGCAAGATTATAGCTATAGGCTAATTTGCATCTGTAGTCCCTCTGGTAAACCAGGTTAACACATCACAACACATTCAATCCATAAGAAAAGAATCAAAACAAAAGACAAACAAAAACATAACAAAACAGACAATAACGTTAAAAAGTAACAATAAAAGACTACCAGATGATTATATTATGGTTGATTATGAATACAGGTTTGATTTTCCAGTAACCATTTTTTGAGTTGTTTTGTAAATGTGGTGATGGTTGGCAGATCCCGTATGAAGCAGGGGATCGCGTTCCAGGTATGCGACGCTCTATAGGAAAATACTGTCTGGCCAAATACACTTTTCTTAAACGGGACAACACAATCACCCCTGGATGCTGCTCTTGTCGACCTATTTATGTTCTTCTTTATAAATTCTTTTAACGGAGGTGGGGCTAGTCCATGGATGATTTTATAAACTAAAATTGAGTCCGAATAATTTATTACATTTTCCTAGCTCAGCAGATCAATTTTTTTAAGGATGCTGCAGTGATGGTACATTCTGGGCTTTTTATCAAGAGTTTTTAAGGCTTGTTTGTAAGCAATTTCAACAGGCTTTATCGTGGACTTACATGCCAGTGACCAAGTCGTTATACCGTAGGTCATGTATGGCATAATCATAGCATTAAAATATAATTTAGCCGAATCAGTAGTTAAATTATTCCTAATTATCCCTTGACTCTTGTCCTCAACAAGTGCTTATTTATCCCTCTAATTCTACGAGATTTCTCGCTCCTGCATTGAGGAAGCCTCCACTATTCCACCTCATGCATGTCAGGAAGATCAGTACCGACGGAAATGCTGCCAATGGGGCTTTCGAATGTGAGTGTTTCGTGTTCCACGCTCACGGATTCCACGGTGGCGCAGCGGTAGAGTTGCTGCTTTGCAGCCGCCAGAGACCCGGGTTCGATCCCGAATACGGGTGCTGTCTGTACGGATTTGTACGTTTTCCCGCAGGGTTTTCCCACACTTCTTTGGTCTCCTTCCAAAGATGTACAAGTATATAGGGAGGTTTCACGGCAGTCGGGTCACGACCAATGAATCTGGCTGTCATTTTTTTTAATCGCCCATGGTTCTCAAGTGGGTTTTTACATACAAAATGAAAACGCATCTGAAGGAAAATTTACAGCCAGTTTGATCACTTCTGAGAATTTTTAGATACCAAAGGAATCAAGAAAAAACACAAATAATGCCTTACTTGATGAAATGCAGTGAGCAAACACGATAATTCACAATATTTTCAATGTTTACCAAGCACTTTAGCTGCTGTTGTCCCTTCAGTTCTCGCTTCTCTATACCTTCATTTCGCTTCACGTTTGGAATTATAAAGTTGGGTACATGTCTCTCACACTTACCCCGACTCCCACAATTTTTTTCAGCGCAAAAATTCAACATTTTGGCGGTTTTTAACAGGTAGGGAAGTACGCGTTTCTAGCATTAATAACATATACCGGAAGTGCCGGATGTCTTCCAGTTGGATTTAGCGGCTCCGTGCGTCGAGCCCTATGACCCAGTGACCTTTCGTGCAACTATAGGTTGTGTTTAAGAAGGAACTGCAGATGCTGGAAAATCGAAGGTACACAAAAAAGCTGGAGAAACTCAGCGGGTGCAGCAGCATCTATGGAGCGAAGGAAATAGGCAACGTTTCGGGCCGAAACCCTTCTTCAGACCGGTATAGAGAAGCGAGAACTGAAGGGACTACAGCAGCTAAAGTGATTGGTAAACATTGAAAATATTGGGAATTCTCTTGTCCTGTCTGAAGAAGGGTTTCGGCCCGAAACGTTGCCTATTTCCTTCGCTCCATAGATGCTGCTGCACCCGCTGAGTTTCTCCAGCTTTTTTGTGTATCCCCCTATAGGTTAATTGGCTTGGTGTATGTGTAAAATTGTCGCTATTGTGAGCAGGATAGTGTTCATTTGGGGGGTCGCTTGTCCGTGCGGACTCGGTGAGCCGAAGGTCATGTTTTCGCAAATGTAGCTAGAAATTAAACCAAACCCAAAGGTCAGAGCATTGGTACTTGCATAGATGGGGCAGCCAAATGCCTCTTAAACGCCACTATCGCATCTGCCTCCACCACCACCACCCTTGGCAGCGCGTTCCAGGCACCCACACCCTCTGTGCCCCGCACATCTCCTTTTAACTTCCCCCAGCCGGCGCATGCAGGAAAGTGTTAATGTGCGGGGATGGTTGGTCGGTGCGGACTCGGTGGGCCGAATGGCCTGTTTCCCAAAACTAAACATAACGAAGCAGAACTGATCATCAGACAAAGTCAACCTTTGCAAACTGCAATAAATGTTAAAGGGTCATATAATATCCTTTAAACCATACACGCAAACATAGATTGCCCCGAAGGCTGTTGCATGAGAGACAGATGCACTGTTGTGGATTAAAATGAGGGCGGAGGGAGGTCTCCGGGGGGGGGGGGGGGCTGTGAACGGAGATGCGGGCGGCGGGTCCCACTGCCCCACAGGTGTAACATCTCCTCAGGTTACACCCGAGGCTCCGTTCCTTTCTGTCCTGCCTTAGTCTTTCACAAGCCCCTTGCTCAGCTTTCGTCTTTTTTCAGGCCAGTTTAATGTCTAACTGTCCCCTCCCTCGTGTGAGATTAGTTGGAAGCAAATATCCTAGAGCAGTGGTTCCCAACCTTTTTTAGCCCTTGGGATCTTTTCATTTTTCTGTGCCCCCCACCCCCCCCCCCCCCGACATTATTAGCGGAAAAAAAGCACTTCAATATTATAATACCTTCCACAAGTGTCTATTAATTGCACTCACACATATTCTCTTTTATTCTATTCCACAAACATCAAAAATATTTCAACTACATTTTGAATTTATTAGAACTGAAATTTAGGAGGCAACAGGGTGGTAACTCTGTGGCCCCCTTCACTGGCATCAGCCAAACTTCCCTGTCCCGCCTGCAACTGGTCCAAAACGCCGCAGCGAGACTCCTGATGGGCACCCGAAAAAGGGACCACATCAACCCGATCTTGGCCTCTCGCCACTGGCTCCCTGTGCGGTTCCGTATAAACTTCAATAATAATAATACATTTTATTTATGGGCGCCTTTCAATAGTCTCAAGGACACCTTACAAAAATTTAGCAGGTAGAGGAAAAACATGTAAGGGGAATGAAATAAATAGTAGAGACATGACTAGTACACAAAGTAAAGACAGAATTCAATTCAAAACACAATATGAGGCAATTAATGCACAGATGAAAAGGGAGGGGGACGTGGGGCTAAGGATAGGCAGAGGTGAAGAGATGGGTCTTGAGGCGGGACTGGAAGATGGTGAGGGACACGGAATTGCGGATCAGTTGGGGGAGGGAGTTCCAGAGCCTGGGAGCTGCCCTGAAGAAGGGTCTGTCCCCAAAACTGCGGAGGTTGGACTTGTGGATGGAGAGGAGACCGGCTGATGTGGATCTGAGGGACCGTGAGGGTTGGTAGGGGGAGAGGAGGTCAGTGAGATATGGGGGGGGGGGGGGGGGGCAGATGGTGGAGGGCTTTGTAGGTGAGGATCAGGTTTTGTAGGTGATCCGGTGGGAGATGGGAAGCCAGTGAAGTTGTTTGAGGACTGGAGTGATGTGATGCCAGGATTTGGTGTGGGTGATGAGTCGGGCGGCTGCGTTCTGGTTCAAGATACTCCTCCATGTCTACAAAGCCCTCAATGGGCTTGCCCCCACCTACATTAAAAGTCTTCTCACCCACCACTCCACCTCCAGGCCCCTCATATCGGCCGACTTGGGGTTGCTGAATATCCCACAGTCTAAGCATAAGCTCAGGGGTGACCGCGCCTTTGTGGTTGCAGCCCCTAGACTGTGGAACAGCATCCCCCTTCCCATCAGAACTGCCCCCTCCATCGACTCTTTTAAGTCAAGACTATAGACTTACCTATACTCCCAAGCCTTTCATGACGTCCTCTGAGCGAGGGCTACATGTATATATGTATGTAATCTGTTTTGTTGTGCTATTCTTATAACAAATGTAAAGCACTTTGGCCAACGAGAATTTTTTAAATGTGCTATAGGGAGGTTGCACGAAAGGTCACTGGGTCAGAGGGCTCGACGCACGGAGCCGCTAAATCCATCTGGAGGACATTCGTCACTTCCGGTATATGTTATTAATGCTAAAAACGCGTGCTTTCCTACCTGTTAAACACCGCCAAAATGTTGAATTTTTGCGCTGAAAAAAATTGTGTCGGGGTAAGTGTGAGAGACATGTACCCAACTTTAGAATTCCAAACGTGAAGCGAAATGAAGGTATAGAGAAGCGAGAACTGAAGGGACTAAAGCAGCTAAAGTGTTTGGTAAACATTGAAAATATTGTGAATTATCGCGTTTGCTCACTGCATTTCATCAAGTAAGGCATTATTTGTGTTTTTTCTTGATTCCATTGGTATCTAAAAAATCTCAGAAGTGATAAATCTGGCTGTAAATTTTTCTTCCGATGCGTTTTCATTTTGTATGTAAAAACCCACGGGAACCATGGGCGATTTAAACAAATTACAGCCAGATTTATCACTTCTGAAACGTTTTAGATGCCAAAGGAATCAAGAAAAAACACCGTAGTTGATGAAATGCAGGGAGCAAACGGCCAATGTTCGCCACGCACTCTGGCTGTTGTTGTCCCTTCAGCTCTCGCTTCTATCTGCCGTCATTTCTCCTCACGTTTGGAATTGTGAAGTAGGCTAAATGTCTCACACGCTTATCCCGATTTCCATAATTATTTACAGGCAAAATTGACAATTTCAGCGGGTTTTAACGGGCCCGCTACGCTGGAAACAATGGTAAGCGCCTACCTGCAGTTCATCGCGTGTAATCCATTTGGAGTAGCGTAGCAACAGTACGGGTCATTGGTTGTGACCCGACTGCCGTGAAACCTCCCTATATAAATAAATGTGACTTGACTTGACTTGACTTGATTGAACCTGTGGCCCCCTAAAATCCCAATTTTTTTCTGTGGCCCCCTGAAATTTGCCATGGTATGGCCCCAGGTTGGGAATCACTGTCCTAGGGAATCTTTGGTTGGAAGTGGCCAGGACACCTTCATACTGAACACTTGCAGCCGAATAACATGCATTGCCCGGGACGGCAGCGAGCGCAGTGGACACACGCGGTAATGCGGTGGCAACTCGCTGTAATGCAGGGATTCTGCAACTACACGTCAGTGAAAGCATATTGAACCAGGGAGATAATAAAATGGCTGCGAAAGGTCCGGCCGGGAGTTGGACCGAGGAGGTAGTTTGTCCCATCTGCAAAGATTTCTTCACCGATCCGGTGGCGCTGGACTGCGGACACAACTTCTGCCGCTCCTGCATCACACAGAGTTGGGACAGGGAGGGGAGAAACTCCTGCCCGGAATGTAGAGAGGAATCTGCAAACCGCACCCTCAGGGTGAACCGGGCCTTGGTTAGACTGTCTGAGAAAGCTCGAACACTGAGCCTGGATCTCAAAGCGAAGAAAAGTAAACTTCAGTGCGAGAAACATCAGGAAGAACTGAAGCTGTTTTGTAAAACTGACAAGAAACTGATCTGTTTGATTTGTGCAACTGCGCGGGAACACAAGTCTCACAGCTTAACGCTGATAGAAGAAGCAATTGAATTCTACAAGGTAAAACCAAATCACTTTTGATCACATCATTGTCTAATCTTTTCTTCATTGTCTGACATTTCTATTCTCTGATATGAAACCCAACCCCAGGAACAGGTGAAATCTTCCTTCGAATCTCTCACAGAAAAGGAATCAGAGATCCAGAAAATTGAGCAGGAACAGAAAAAGAGCATTTCTGGAGTTCAGGTGAGGCTTTGTGCTATCGATTTAATGTTCTTGTGTGGATTTGATGCAGTGATGTGCAAAAATTTGGGAGAGAGGGGTGGGAGGAGGAGGGGAGGAGTCGGAGAGGGGTGAGGAGAGGGAAATGGAGAGGGGGGATGAGAGAGTGGTGGGGGAGGGGAGGAGAGAGGGGAGGGGGAGAGAGGTGTGGGGGAGGAGGGAAATGGGGTACCACCATGAGGTACCACCTCCAGTTTAAATTCCATTTGGAATATTTTGGAGGACCAAGAACCTCTATAGAACTCAGTAGTTGAGAGCCAGAACTTTTGGTAGAGGTTGAGCAGCCAAGGCCTTTACTCCCTGGACCACAGCAGTCTGTGGCAGGTGTATAATATCATGAAACAAAATGATATGCTGGATGGTCAATCTTGTACCCTTTTTATAGGGATCGAGAATGTGGGGCATTTTGGTTTTAGCTGAGTGGGAAAAGATTTAAAATGAACGTGAATGACAACTGTGGAAGTACTAGGGTACATGGAACGAGCTGCCAGATGAGGTAGCATACTCGGGTACCGTAACAACATTTAAAAGATATTCAAACAAATTTGTGGAGAGCACCGTTTTAGAACTGTCTTGGCCAAATGCGGACAAGTGGAACTAGTGCAGATGGGGCGTGTTGGTCGGTATCTAACACTTTTTCATCATTGAGCTGACGGTCCCATGGGAGGAGGCTGTGGACGAGGCTTATGAAAGGAAAAAGCTTTGATATTCAAACCTTGCAGCAGAGGCAGAGGAGAGAGGTTGGAGTGTAAGGGTGTGTCCAGTGGAGGTGGGGTGCAGGGGCTTTGTAGCCAGTTCCACCGCAAGGCTCCTGAGGGAAGTATGAGTCAGAGGGCAGGCACAAAGGAGGGCAAGAAAATAACTTGCCAATGCTGCCGAACGGAGCTGTCACTGGCTGTGGCTGAAGAGGAAAGATGCTGTCTGGGCTGCCACGTGACCATCTAGAGGCTAGCAATAAGACACACACCCAGGTCTGATCAACCTGCAATGGGCCTGCCTCGACTTAGGGTGTCTTGTGATAAAAAGGCCGTAACACCCAGTGACGTTGAGGTCCACAACTGAAGATGTGTCTGATTGTTAACAAATTCACTTGGTGGTCATACCCAAGAATGTCAATTGTAGTGAAAATCTTAGGGATTGTAACACCCAGTCCTACTAATCAACCTTGCTGTATGACTCTATGAAGTCTGTCATTCTAAGTGGTGCTGGTGTCTGCTACTTCTGACGACCTTGTTCTGTCCACTGGGGGTTAATGGACACATGAAATGGAATAGGCTGCAGGGAATTATACTGGGGAAATGGGAATTATTTGATTGTGCGTTACTTTCACATAATATTTCATAATTATCAAGACGAGTACTTACATTGCCAAGGTAATGAAAGCTATAGATTAAATACATGTAAAGGGATTAGTGTAGATACGTACAGAGCCCAGCATGAACATGTTGGGCTGATTGGCATATTTCTGCACTCCAGAACTCGACATTGATTAGCCGATTGTCACATTCCATGTCATGAGGAAACACGGCAGAGTGACACATTATATATATTTTTTAAATTTAATTTTATTATTTATTTCAAACAGAATAAAAGAATAAAAAGCAAATGTGAAACAGCATAAAAAAACAAAACAAGAATATTTATAGCGTCATAAACAATATCTATAAATAAATGAAATCATATGTGTCCGAAAAGGAGCAGGAAGAAGCCAAAGCTTATTAATTCCCACCCCTTATTCAACTGCTTGTAATTATCTTTTACAAATTTAGCAGCTATATGTACACCATATGTACACCAGCCACTATATGTACACCAAATTAGTTACATTTGAACACTAATCAAATATTTACAAAGCCATACAAAAAATAAATAAATAAAAATCCCGCATATACTATACAGTATCTTAGTCATATATACAACCCATCACTCTATAATCACCCTTCCCAATACAATCAGTATAACAAATATCCCACTCACCTATCCTCATCCCAATATCCCTTTAAACAAGTGTTTTTGTACATCTTTTTAAACTGAATTATGCTTGTGCTAAGTTTTATCTCCTGTTCCAGACCATTCCACAAATTCACACCACAGATTGCTATGTACATACTTTTAGAAGTTGTTCTGTTTAAGAGTTTTTTTAAATTATGTTCCCCTCTCAAATTATACCCACCCTGTCTTTCCATAAACAGTTTTTGTATATTTCTTGGAAGTAAATTATTTCTTGCTTTGTACATGATTTGCGCAGTCTTAAATTTAACCAGATCAGTGAACTTCAGTGTATGTGACTTTAAGATTAATAAATTGGTATGTTCAAGATATCCAACGTTATTGATAATTCTTATTGCTGTTTTTTGTAATGTGCATAACGGCTGTAGGTTGGTTTTGTAGGTGTTACCCCATATCTCCACACAGTAACTCAGATATGGCAATATGAGTGTATTATACAAAGTATGTAATGATTTGTGGTCTAGAATGTGTCTTGATTTTCCCAATATTGCTATAGACTTTGCCAGTTTTGCTTTGACGTGGTTTATATTGATTTGCATCTTTCATCTGACAGGAAGAGTCACACAACCTTCAGTCACTGATCACATCCCAGTTTGCTGAACTGCACCAGATTCTCACTGAGAAAGAGCAGCGGTTACTCGGAGATGTCCGAGAAGAAGAGGCGAAGATTGTAAAAACAATGGAGAAAAATCTTCAAGAGATTCAAGAGAATATAAATTCCATTCAGGAGGACCTATCAAAATTACAGGGACAGATAGACCACAAGGACGGTGTGATATTTCTGAAGGTGAGGGGTTACACTACAGTTTGGCGAAGTGAAAGTGCACAGTCACAAAATGGTGCGTTAAATTTCTGAAATAAATGCTGCATTTACCAGTAATTCAGTACTGGGTCAATGTTCCATCTACTCACCACATCCGACAATAATGACCCAAATTCCAGGAAACCTCATGTATTTATCCCACTTCAACTTATATTTATCTGCAATATTGTCTTCAGGCCACCCTGTGAGTTCCACATTCTTTTTACTGCTATTCTTGTAGAATTTATTAAAGGCCATCATACATTTCAGGTTTTATTTTTCTTCTCCCCACAAGTAGAGACAATATTTAAATCTGCCGCTGATCTTAAAATGTTCCATCCCATTATCTCTGACATGTTACAATAATAGACAAATGGTGCAGGAGTAGGCCCTTCGAGCCATTCAATATGATCATGTCTGATCATCCACAATCAGTACCCCGTTCCTGCCTTCTCCCCATATCCCCTGACTCCGCTATCATTAATAGCTCTATCAAACCCTCTCTTGAAAGCATCCAGAGAATTAGCCTCCACTGCCTTCTGAGGTAGATCATTCCACAGATTCACAACTCTGGGTGAAAAAGTTTTTCCTCATCTCTAAATGGCCTATGCCTTATTCTTGAACTGTGGCCCCTGGTTCTGGATTCCCCGAACATCAGGAACGTGTTTCCTGCCTCTAGCGTGTCAAATTCCTTAATAATCCTATATGTTTCAATAAGATC
This sequence comes from Amblyraja radiata, assembly GCF_010909765.2. Classification (NCBI taxonomy): domain Eukaryota; kingdom Metazoa; phylum Chordata; class Chondrichthyes; order Rajiformes; family Rajidae; genus Amblyraja; species Amblyraja radiata. The sequence goes on along the minus strand of NC_045985.1, from coordinate 13,878,932 downwards.
CCCTTCCATCCTAAATTCCAGACTATACAAGCCCAGCTGCTCCATTCTATCAATATATGACAGTCCCGCCATCCCGGGAATTAACCTTGTGAACCTAAGCTGCACTCCCTCAATAGCAAGAATGTCCTTCCTCAAATTTGGAGACCAAAACTGCACACAATACTCCAGGTTTGGTCTCACTTCAGTCTAGTACAACTGCAGAAGGACCTCTTTGCTCCTGTACTCAACTCCTCTAGTTTTGAAGCCCAACATGCCATTAGCTTACTTCACTGCCTGCTGAATCTGTGTGCTTACTTTCAGTGACTGATGAACAAGGACCCCCAGATCTCTTTGTACTTCATCTTTCCCCAATGATACCATTCAGACAATCTGCCTTCCTGTTCTTGTCACCAAGGTGGATAACCTCACATTTATCCACATTAAACTGCATCTGCCATGCATCTGCCCACTAACCCAACCTGTCCAAGTCCCTCTGCATCCTCATGGCATCCTCCTCACAGTTCACACTGTCACCCAGCTTTGCGTCATCTGCAAATTTGCTCATGTTACTTTGAATCCCTTCATCTTAATCATCAATGTATATTGTAAATAGCTGCAGTCCCAGCACCGAGCTTTGCGGTACCCCATTAGTCACTGTCTGCCATTCTGAAAGGGACCCGTTAATCCCTCCTCTTTGTTTCCTGTCTGCCAACCACTTCTCTATCCATGTCAGTACCCTACCCCCAATATCATGTGCTGTAATTTTCCCACTAATCTCCTATGTGGGACCTTATCAAATGCTTATGAAAGTCCAGGTAGACTACATCTACTGACTCTCCCTTGTCCATTTTCCTAGTTACACCCTCATAAAATTCCACATTAGTCAAGCATGAATTCCCCTTGGAAAATCCATGCTGAATCGGACCGATCCTGTTACTGCTATCCAAATGTGCCGCTATTTCACCTGTTATAATTGACTCCAGCAACTTCCCCACCACTGATGTCAGGCTAACTTGTCTATAATTCCCTGATTTCTCTCTCCCGTCTTTCTTAAAATATGGGGTAACATTCGCGACCCGCCAATCCACAGAAACTGATCCTGAATGTATAGAACATTGGGAAATGGTCACCAATGCATCCATGATTTCTAGAGCCACTTCCTTAAGTACCCTGGGCTGCAGACCACCAGGCCCTGGTGATTTATCAGCCTTCAGTCCCATCAGTCTACCCAACACCATTTCCTGCCCAATGTGAATTTCCTTCAGTTCCTCTGTCACCCTAGGTCCTCTGGCCATTAGTATATCAGGGAGATTGTATGTGTCTTCCTTCAGGTAGAAGGTACAGGAGCCTGAAGACTGCAACAACCAGGTTCAGGAATAGCTACTTCCCCACAGCCATTAGGCTATTAAACCTGGCTCGGACAAAACTCTGATTATTAGTAACCACTTTCTGTTATTTGCACTTTATCAGTTTATTTATTCATGTGTGTATATATTTACATTATGGTGTATGGACATACTTATCTGTTTTGTAGTAAATGCCTACTGTGTTCTGTGTGCTTAAGCAAAGCAAGAATTTCATTGTCTTATACAGGGACACATGACAATAAACTCACTTGAACTTGAACTTGAAGACAGATCCAAAGTACCTGTTCAACCCGTCTGCCATTTCCTTGTTCCCTATAATAAATTCACCTGTTACAGTCTGCATTCTTGGCTAGCTTACCTTTGTACCTTATCTCTCCCCCCCCCCCCCCCCCCCCCCCCCCCCCCCCCCCCCTGTATTACCTTTTCAGTTATCTTTTGTTGCCCTTTAAAAGTTTCCCAATCCTCACTCAGGCTTCCCGCTCATCTTTGTTACGTTATACTTCTCTTTTATTTTTATACTGTCCTGGTCTTCCCTTGTCAGCCATGGTCGCCCCTTACTCCCCTTGGAATCTTTCTTCCTCTTTGGAATGAACTGATCCTGCACCTTCTGTATTATTCCCAGAAATACCTGCCATTGTTGTTCCACTGTCATCCCTGCTGGGGTATCTTTCCAGTCAACTTTGGCCAGCTCCTTCCTCATGGCTCCATGGTCCCCTTTGTTCAACTGTAATACTGACACTTCCGATATTCCCTTCTCATTCTCAAATTGTAGATTAAAACTTATCATATTATGGTCATTATCTCCTAATGGCTCCTTTACCTCGAGTTCCCTTATCAAATCCGGTTCATTACACAACACTAAATCCAGAATTGCCTTCTCCCTAGCAGGCTCCAGTACAAGATGCTTTAGGAATCCATGACGAAGGTACTCCACAACTCCCTTTCGTGGGGTCCAGCACCAACCTGATTTTCCCAATCTACCTGCATGTTGGGCAAGAGTGACCATAATATGGTTGAGTTCTTCATTAGGATGGATAGTGACATTGTTAATTCAGAAACAAGGGTCCTGAACTTAAAGAAAGGTGACTTTGAGGGTATGAGACGTGAATTGGCCAAGATAGACTGGCCAATGATTCTTAAGGGTTGGCGGTGGATATGCAATGGAAGGCATTTAAACTACAACAAGTGTTCATCCCAGTTTGGCAAAAGAATAAATCAGGGAAGGTAGTGCATCCGTGGATAACAAGGGAAATCAGGGATAGTATCAAAACAAAAGAGGAAGCCTACAAATTAGCCAGAACAAACAGCCTACCAGAGGACTGGGAGAAATTCAGAGTCCAGCAGAGGAGGACAAAAGGCTTAATTAGGAAAGGGAAAATAGATTATGAAAGAAAACTGGCAGGTAACATAAAAACTGACTGCAAAAGATTTTATAGATATGTCAAGAGGAAAAGATTAGTTAAAACAAATGCAGATCCCTTGCAGTCAGAAAGAGGCGAATTGATCATGGGGACCAAGGACATGGCAGACCAATTGAATAATTACTTTGGTTCTGTCTTCACCAAGGAACACATAAATAATCTGCCGGAAATAGCAAGGGACCGGGGTTAAATGAGATGGAGGAACTGAGTGAAATCCAGGTTAGCCGGGAAGTGGTGTTAGGTAAATTGAATGGATTAAAGGCCGGATAAGTTGCATCCCAGAGTACTTAAGGAAATAGCCGCAGAAATAGTGGATGCATTAGTGATAATTTTTCAAAACACTTTAGATTCTGGAGTAGTTCCTGAGGACTGGAGGGAAGCTAATGTAACCCCACTTTTAAAAAAGGGAGGGAGAGAGAAAACGGGGAATTACAGACCAGTTAGTCTAACATCGGTGGTGGGGAAAATTCTGGAGTCAGTTATTAAAGATGGGATAGCAGCACATTTGGAAAGTGGTGAGTTCATTGGACAAAGTCAGCATGGATTTATGAAAGGTAAATCATGTCTGACGAATCTTATAGAATTTTTCGAGGATGTAACTAGTGGAGTGGATAAGGGAGAACCAGTGGATGTGTTATATCTGGACTTTCAGAAGGCTTTCGACAAGGTCCCACATAAGAGATTAGCATACAAACTTAAAGCACATGGTATTGGAGGTTCAGTATTGATGTGGATAGAGAACTGGCTGGCAGACAGGAAGCAAAGAGTAGGAGTAAACGGGTCCTTTTCACAATGGCAGGCAGTGACTAGTGGTGTACCGCAAGGCTCAGTGCAGGGACCCCAGCTATTTACAATATATATTAATGATCTGGATGAGGGAATTGAATGCAACATCTCCAAGTTTGCGGATGACACGAAGCTGGGGGGCAGTGTTAGCTGTGAGGAGGATGCTAGGAGGCTGCAAGGTGACTTGGATAGGTTGGGTGAGTGGGCAAAGGCATGGCAGATGCAGTATAATGTGCATAAATGTGAGGTTATCCACTTTGGTGGCAAAAACAGGAAAGTAGACTTATCTGAATGGTGGCCGATTAGGAAAAGGGGAGATGCAACGAGACCTGGGTGTCATGGTACACCAGTCATTGAAAGTAGGAATGCAGGTGCAGCAGGCAGTGAAGAAAGCAAATGGTATGTTAGCATTCATAGCAAAAGGATTTGAGTATAAGAGCAGGGAGGTTCTACTGCAGTTGTACAGGGTTTTGGTGAGACCACACCTGGAGTATTGCGTACAGTTTTGGTCTCCTAATCTGAGGAAAGACATTCCTTAAATTAAACAGTAACAAAACAGAATTTCTCCTCATTGGCTCCAAATCAACACTTACAAAAATTAACAACCCCACTCTCACTATTGACGGCACCACTGTCTCCCCATCTCCTCAGGCCCGCAACCTTGGCGTGATCTTTGACTCAACCCTCTCCCTTGAGCCTCACATCCGCCATGTTGTCAAAACGTCATTTTATCACCTCCGCAACATTGCCAAAATCAGACCCTCTCTCACACCCCCCGCTGCTGATAGACTCATCCATGCCTTCATCTCCTCCCGACTGGACTGATGTAACTCTCTTCTCTTTGGCATTAATTCCAGCATCTTCAACCGACTCCAACTGGTCCAGAACGCAGCCGCCCGACTCATCACCCACACCAAATCCTGGCATCACATCACCCCAGTCCTCAAACAACTTCACTGGCTTCCCATTTCCCACAGGATCATCTACAAAATCCTGGTCCTCACCTACAAAGCCCTCAACCACTTGGCCCCCCCTTATCTCACTGACCTCCTCTCCCCCTACCAACCCTCACGGTCCCTCAGATCCATTTCAGCCGGTCTCCTCTCCATTCTGAAATCCAACCTCTGCACTTTTGGAGACAGAGCCTTCTCCAGGGCAGCTCCCAGGCTCTGGAACTCCCTCCCACAATTGATCCGAACTTCTGAGTCCCTCACCATCTTCCAGTCCCGCCTCAAGACCCATCTCTTCACCTCTGCATACCCTTAGTCCCATGTCCCCCTCCCCTTTGCATCTCTGTCTTACTGCTCTATTTTGTTTTGTTCTTGACTCACCATGTAAAGCGACTTTGAGTCCTTGAAAAGCGCTATACAAATAAAATGTATTATTATTATTATTATTATTATTATTATTATTATTATTGCCATAAAGGGAGTACAGAGAAGGTTCACCAGACTGATTCCTGGGATGGCAGGACTTTCATATGAGGAAAGACTGGATAGACTCGGCTTGTACTCGCTAGAATTCAGAAGATTGAGAGGGGATCTTATAGAAACGTACAAAATTCTTAAGTGGTTGGACAGGCTAGATGCAGGAAGATTATTCCCGATGTTGGGGAAGTCCAGAACTAGGGGGTCACAGTTTAAGGATAAGAGGGAAGACTTTTAGGACCGAGATGAGGAAATCATTTTTTACACAGAGAGTGGTGAATCTGTGGAATTCTCTGCCACAGAAGGTAGTTGAGGCCAGTTCATTGGCTAAATTTAAGAGGGAGTTAGATGTGGGCCTTGTGGCTAAAGGGATCAGGGGGTATGGAGAGAAGGCAGGGATGGGATACTGAGTTGGATGATCAGCCATGATCATATCAAATGGCGGTGCAGGCTCGAAGGGCCGAATGGCCTACTCCTGCACCTATTTTCTATGTTTCTATGTTGAAATCTCCCATAACAACCGTAGCATTACCTTTGCGACATTTTGCGACCAATTTTAACTCTTGATTCATCTTGCACCCTATATCCAGGCTACTATTTGGGTGCCTGTAGATAAGTCCCATTAGGGTGTTTTTACCTTTACAATTCCTCAGTTCTATCCATACTGACTATACATCTCCTGATTCTATATCACTCCTTGCTGGGGACTGAATTTCATTCCTCGCCAACAGAGCTACCCCACCCCCTCTGCCCACCTGTCTGTCTTTTCGATAGGACGTATATCCTTGAATATTCAGTTCCCAGCCCTGATCCTCTTGCAGCCATGTCTCTGTAACTCCCACAACATCATACTTGTCAATTTCTAACTGAGCCTCAAGCTCATCCACTTTATTTCTTATACTTCGTGCATTCATAATAATAATAATAATAATAATATATTTTATTGTCATTGCACATAAGCACAACTAGATTTGGTTTGCAGCTTCCATCCAATGTCATAACTTAAATAACTAATAAAATTTAGATATCCCGAGAACATGGTTTGTAAAAGAATAGAAAATAGTCAAAACAGTTCAAACAGACTAAAGTGCAGATGTGTCTGTGTGACGTGACCATCCGAGGGAGACAGTCCAGGGGGGATGGGGGCCACTCAGCAGGGCCGGTTCAGAGTCACTATAGCTCTGGGAATGAAGCTGTTCCTGAGTCTGGAGGTTCGGGCGTAGAAGGCCTTGTAACGTCTGCCGGAGGGAAGTAGTTCGAACAGTCCATTACAAGGGTGTGAGGAGTCTTTATGGATGCTGACGGCCTTCCTGAGGCACCGTGTGTGGTAGATGCCCTCCATGGCTGGTAGCGGTGTCCCAATAAACTTCTGCACTCTGGAAGACGCTCCTCTCCGCCTCCGTGCAGCTGAGATACCACACAGAGATGCCATACGTTAATATGCTCTCTGTGGTGCAGCGGTAGAAGGTTGTCAGCAGCGCCCTTGTCATATATAATACTTTTAATCCATTACTCCCCGCACCTTTCACATTGATGCCCATTTCACTTGGCCTTACTCTCCAATCCCTTCCTGGGCGTTCTGCCCCGTTAATTCTGGTGTCTTATCTTTTCTTTTACTCTCTTTCCCTTGTATCTCCATTTTGTCCTCCCTTCTCCAGATAAAATCCCACGACCTGCCCTGTCTTACTCGTAAGTTGCATACTCGTAGTTATTTTCATTGACATTCCTAATGCTTTCTCCCCCGTGTTCGATGTCTCTACGACAATATCCACTTTCTGTCTGTGTGACAGTGACAAAGAGTTGTGAATTATCAGAGGGTATTTTGTAACAATCTAGTGAAATACCCGCCGTCGGGATCATGACGATCCATCTCAGTCTATTGAGATTTGTGTTTTATTTATTTCAGGAGGAAGCTGGTCGCAAGAGGAGGTAGGACATGCTTTTGACTGAAACAATGTACCGCTCAAAAAAACAGCTAATGCCCAGTTTCTAACCAGCTGTTAAATATTTGCAGGGTTATTGATGAAACCAAACCAATGTTGGTGGTAGATAGCGCGTTGCCCATTGAAAAGTATGATCGCACCCTTTTCTACAACATAATATTGAGCGAAACATCTGATATCATCAAACGAGGTAATACGGATACCTTTTCCATTGATCTTTTTTTTTTTTTTTTTTAATATTTTATTTTATTAGAAGTAAGTACAGTCATATGGCACCAAAGTGCCTAATATATATTTTCATAATACATTTTATGTACAACTTCTTTTTTTTTTTTTGTTACACTGAAAAAAGATTAGAATAAGAAAAAGAAGTTAGATAGTAAAGGATAGAAAGATGTGAAATATATAGTGTGTGAAAAAAGAAAACGAGTAAATGAAAAAAGTTGAGAGAGAGAATAGAGAGAAAAAAAGAAAAAAAAAAAAAAAGAGGAGATCATTATTTATAGTCTTGACCAACCCTCGTCCAGTCCTGAAACAGTTATTTTTTACAATTGTGTTGCACCATATGATTCCAAAAAAACGACGAATGGAGACCAACTCGTTATGAATTGGTCTGATTTATCCATTAGGAGGAATCGCATTTCCTCAAGATGAGCGGTGTCCAACATACTTGCAATCCACATTTTAAGCGTTGGTATTGATGTACCTTTCCAAAATTTAAGAATTAATTTTTTTGCTATTATTAAACCATAGTTAAGGAATAGATTTTGAGATGTGTTCAATTTATTCCCATCTTCCATTACGCCAAATATAATCATTTCAGTATTAGGTTCCATTCTTGTCTTGAATAATTTTGTAAATATTTCAAAAATATCATTCCAGAATCTATAAAGTTTTATGCAGGAGACTAAGGAGTGTGTTATAGTTGCCTTTTGGGCTAGACATTTATCACAAGTGGCGGATATATTTGGATAAAATTTGTTCAATCTTGTTTTTGAGTAATATAATCTATGTACAATTTTAAATTGAATTAAATTATGTCTTACATTAATTGAACATTTGTGAATATATATCAGGTATTTTTCCCATTTAACCTTCGTAATTTTTATCATTAGTTCCCGTTCCCACTCTTCTCTAAGTACCTCTGTCGATGGTAGGTCTATATTTAGAATACTATTATATAAATATGATATTAATTTTTGTGAGTCAGCTTCAATATTCATTGCCTCTTCCAATAAGTCAGGAGTTACTTTTTGATATCCTTGTATATATTTTTTCACGAAATCGCAAATCTGAAGATATTTAAAATATTGGTTGTTTTTCAATTTAAATTTTAATTGTAATTGTTGGAATGATAGTAAGTTTCCCATTTCATACATATCCCCGATCCTTCTAATTCCGAGACTTTCCCATTGGTTATATGTCTTATCAATAAGAGATGGTTTAAATAAAGGGTTATTCGCTATTGGCATTAACAGTGATAGATTTCTTAATTTTAAAGATAATTTTATTTGTTTCCAAATTCTTATTGTACCATATATAATTGGGTTCTTCTTATATATTGTGTTATTCAGTTTTTTTGGGGAGAAGAGGATCGTTCCTATATTACTAGGATGGCAATCCTCCTTCTCCATTTTTATCCATTCTGTCTGTTGGGTAGCACTATCCAACCAATAAATCATATTCTTAATATGCACTGCCCAGTAATAATACATAAAATTCGGAAGTGAAAGTCCCCCGACCTCTTTTGGTTTACATAAATGTTTTTTTGTGATTCTATGTGATCTATAGTCCCAAATATAATTAGTAATATTAGAGTCTAATTTTTAAAAAAAGTATTTTGGTATATATACCGGTATAGATTGAAATAGGTATAATAATTGTGGTAGGAAGATAATTTTTATTGCATTTATTCTACCTAATAATGATAAGGGAAGTGTTTTCCAAAATTTAATCAACGTATTAAGTTTATTTAATAAAGGCATGAAATTAGCATTGAATAATGCTTTATATTTTCTAGTAATCTGAATACCCAAATATTTAAATTTTTCTGTTGCGATTTTAAAGGGGAACTTCAGTAAGTGTGTAGGTTCTTGAGGTTTTAATGTCATGATTTCACTTTTATTCCAGTTTATTCTATATCCAGAAAAAGACCCAAATTCCTCTATTAAGTTTAATAAATTTGGTATGCTCGTTTGTGACTTTGTAATATATAAAAGTATATCGTCTGCATATAATGAGATTTTATTCTTTGAGTCTCTGGTATTATAGCCCTGAATATTCGGATGAATTCTTATACTTTCAGCCAGGGGTTCTATCATAAGGGCAAATAGCAGGGGTGATAGTGCACATCCCTGCCTATTACCCCTTGATAGTTGAAATTTTTGAGATAACATGTTATTAGTTAAAATTCTTGCCATCGGTTTATCATATAATAATTTTACCCATCTTATAAAATTCTCTCCCATATTAAATTTTTGTAGTACTTTATATAAGTATTGCCACTCTACCTGATCAAATGCTTTCTCTGCATCCAAAGAAATAATTGATATATCTTCTTCCTCTACTTTATGCGAGTACATTATATTAAACAGACGTCTCAGATTATTAAATGAGTGTCTTTTAGGTATAAACCCCGTTTGATCAGGGTTTAACAATTTACTAATATATTTGCTTAATCTTCTTGATAAAATCTTTGCTAAAATTTTCTGATCTGTATTTAAAAGTGATATAGCTCTGTACGAGCCCGGATCTTCTAAATCTTTATCTTTTTTTGGAATAAGTGTAATAGTTGATTCTGTTAGTGTTTCAGGTAGTTTGTTTTCTTTAAAAGCATGGGAGTATAAATTAAATAAATAAGGGGTTGTTATCTCCTGAAATTTTTATAAAATTCATTATTAAAACCATCTGGTCCCGGTGTCTTACCATTTTTCAGCGATTTTATTGTTTCACCTATTTCTTTGATTGTAATTTGAGCTCCTAATTCCTCTTGTTCCAAAAGGTCCAGTATTGGAAGATTACAATTATCTAGAAATTTTTTTATTTTACTATCTTCTCTTTTAATTTTAGATGTATATAAGTTTTGATAAAATTGGGCAAATCTATTATTAATATCTTTAGGTAGTATTAGTAATTCTCCTTTCTCTGATTTAATTTTGGTTATAGTATTTTCCTTTTCTTGTTTTTTCAATTGGCGAGCTAAAAGCTTATGTGGTTTGTCACCAAACTCAAAATGTTCCTGTTTTGTCATTTGGAATAGTCTTATTACCCTTGCCGATAAAATTCGATTAAGTTTAAATTTCAGTAATATTATCTTATTGTGTTTATCTGTCGTGGAATCTTTGGCATTATCCATCTCTAACTGTCTGATTTCTTGTTCTAACAACAATTGTTCTGTCTTATTCTTTTTATTTTGAAAACTTTGATATGAAATTATAATTCCTCTCATAAATGCCTTAAAAGTTTCCCATAGTAAAGAAGGCAAAGTACCTGGTATATCATTTGTATCGAAAAAAAGTTCCATTTGTTGTTTTAAATATTGATAGCCTTGCACATCATTTAAAATATGTGTATTAAACCTCCAAAAAAATTTTTTGCCCGGCATTCCCTCAAATTTTACTGAGAATGTCAACGGGGAGTGATCTGAGATACTACTAATGTGGTATGTTGGGTTGTTTGTATATGGCATTAATTTCATATCCACTAAAAAATAATCCATTGATCTTTTTTAAGACATCTTTATGCAATACTTATATGTGAAGATTAATGGTATTAATGGACTCTGGGGGAAGTATCACAAAGACAAAGCAAAGATTGTTTGCATTTGAACAGATCCTTGTTCCTGGGAGAATAGGTTTGCTGTGCTGGGTGAAATTGCGTAGACTAGGCCTGTGTACTCGAGGGTTCAGGTGTATTAGAGGAAAATTCAGTGAAACACAAAGTCCTAACACGGCTCAGTGGGCTGGATGCAGGGAGGATGTTTCCCCTGTCTGAGGGGGTCTGGAGCCAGCGGAAACCCTCTGAATGTGAGCTGCACCATTTAGGACAGAGACAAGGAGACATTACTGCATGCTGAGACTAGGCAACCTTTGGAATTCACTGCACACCCGGTGGCTGTGCATAATCAGTCATTCAGTGCTCTTGGAGCCAGAGAGCCATGGTTGTACATTACAGAATCAGGCCATTCGGCCCATCGCCTCCATGTCCACCCTTTTCCCCAGCCACACAAATCCCATTTGCCCACATGAGAACCATATTAGTCTGAAGAAGGGTTTTCGGCCCGAAACTTTGCCTTTTTCCTTCGCTCCATAGATGCTGCTGCACCCGCTGAGTTTCTCCAACATTTTTGTGTACCTTATTCTACACCTCGTTTGCCAAATCGCAATGCCTCTTAAATATAGTGGTTACATCTGATTTCACCACATCCTATGGCAAAATATTCCAGGTATTAACAACCCTTTGTGTGAAGAAAACTGCGTCCTCCAGTATTGATCTCCCTGCATGACAATAAGGTTTCGATGATCTAGCCTACATCCTGCTGCAGACTTTGACAGACTACCTTGCTATCCACAACATTACCCGTTCTCCACAAACTTAGTAGTCACACCTCCTACATTCACATCCAAGCCATGAAAACATAAAATGAACAGCAATGGTTGCAGCACCGATCTCTAATGCACACCACCAGTCACAGATCTCCAGGCAGAAAGATCACACCTACTTTTTACCATTTTACCAACTCGTCTTGGATCCAACCTGACTTCCTTTTATGGACCAGCCTTACATGTGAAACATTGTCAAGTCCCTCAGTGAAGTTCATATATTGCTTCACAATGAGATCATAGTGTTCTTGGTTGTACAGACACATCAAATCTACCCTCCACTAAAGAAAGCAAGTAAAGAGTAGCAGATTGCCCCGCCTGTCCAGTCCACTCCCGTTCAGTATTATCACGGCTACTCCACCCCACATCTCTACTTCCTCTTTAATTACCACACACCTCCGTCTCCTCATCTTCCAATCTGCCTCTCCCTCGCCATCTACTGCCAAGATATTTGAAAACCCGCCTTATTTCACCATCTCCACCCGCAGTTTCTTGTTCATCCTCACTTTCCACGTTTGTTTTCCCCATCCACGCACCGTGCCCCCTCCTGTTCCCGATAATCTGCGGAATTTCCCCTCTACAGCCCGGTTAAAAGCTCATGGAAAGATGTCTGTTGTTCATCCAATGTGGTTGTGGGTGAAACCCCTGAGCAAGGTGTCAGTTGTCCGCCCGCCTGTGCCTGACTCTCCCCCACCGACCCCCGGGGACTCTCTGATTCTCTGCTTCTCCCCCCAGTCTCCGTCACCCTGGATGTGGAAACAGCGCATCAGTGGCTCGAGGTGTCTGAGGATCGGAAGAGGGTGAGACGGACTGAGACCCGGAGGAGTCTCCCTGACACCGGGAAGAGGTTTACAGCCGGGGCGTGTGTGTTGGGATCGGAGGGATTCACATCGGGGAGACATTACTGGGAGGTGGAGGTGGCGGGGAGTCGGGGCTGGAGTCTGGGAGTCGCCGCAGAGTCTGTGGAGAGGAAGGGGCCGGTCACACTGACCCCCGAGAATGGAGTCTGGAGGATATGGCGGTGGGATGAGGTGTTTGATGCATTCACCTCCCCTCCATCCCCTCTCCCCGCCCGTCCCATCCCCGGGAGGGTGGGAGTTTATCTCGGTTACGAGTCCGGGATAGTTTCATTTTACGACGTGGACACCAAGTCCCATCTCCACACCTTCGCTGGGAATAAATTCACGGAGAAACTTTATCCTTTCTTCAGGCCTTGGGATGAAAAGTGGCTGAGAATCTGGTCCGGTTCTGCTCAGCATCAGGAGCAGGGCTCAGGGGATGTAGGGCAGAAACCCGATGGACAACAGGTCGGCGCTGAACGGCTCCCATTTAATCCCCAAATCCCGCGTCGTGAAACCCAGTGAGCGCGGAAATAAAACCAGGGGGAATGTAAATGTGGGAAGAGTGAAATAAACAGCAACTGAAATCAGAGCTGTCTGTCGATCCGTTCATTTCAACGTGTTAACTGCATCCGTCAAAGGAACAGAAACACTTTTGTGAAAATATAAAGATTGAAACAATCGCCCTTCCCACTTGTTCAGAAGTTCATCAGGTGTTTGCAGCATTTGCTCTCCGCACAACAGATTTGTGTTCTTCGGGAAGGATCTTTGGAAGAATGGGTTCAAACCGAATTCCTGGTTCCAGGTGGGAGCCTGTTGTACTCAGGCTCTGCCTGTCTCTCTGTAGAATATGTAGAACATTCCTTGTTTCAGTCGCCGCCAGACCCCTCCCTCAACTCTCTCCCAGGTACATCATGTCTGTATCGGTGTTGCTTCTTGCTCTCGTTCACCGCCTTAACGCTTTATCTCCATATAACCATATAACAATTACAGCACGGAAAACAGGCCATCTCGGCCCTTCAAGTCCGTGCCGAACACTTATTTTCCCCTGGTCTCATCTACCTGCACTCAGACCATAACCCTCCATTCCTTTCCCGTCCATAGACCTATCCAATTTATTTTTAAATGATAAAATCGAACCTGCCTCCACCATTTCCACTGGAAACTCATTCCACACAGCTACCACTCTCTGAGTGAAGAAGTTCCCCCTCATGTTACCCCTAAACTTCTGTCCCTTAATTCTCAAGTCATGTCCTCTTCTTTGAAACTTCCCTACTCTCAATGGGAAAAGCTCCCTCACTGCCAGTTTCCAACCAGCTCTCACGTTCCTCTGCTCGAGCCCTTTCCCTTCACTTTCTCGCCGTCTCTATCTCTGTCAGAGAAAACAAGAGTGAACAAAGTCCATTCCAAGCCCGCGGACGCCATCGGCTACCTCGTCTAACCTCGACCCCTTTTCATGCATCAGAAATGCAATATTCCCCACAAGATCGAGTGAGTACAACAACAACACGCTTACATTTACAAAATATCCTCGCGTCTCTTTTAGGAGACCCCACAGTGCTTTACATGCGTAATGCCCCTGTCCCACTTAGGAAACCTGAACGGAAACCTCTGGAGACTTTGCGCCCCACCCAAGGTTTCCGTGCGGTTCCCGGAGGTTGCAGGTGGTTGCCTGAGGTTGCAGGTAGGGAGACTGACAAAAAACCTCCGGGAACCGCACGGAAACCTTGGGTGGGGTGCAAAGTCTCCAGAGGTTTCCATTCAGGTTTCCTAAGTGGGACAGGGGCATAAGTCTCTTTGAAGAGCAGCCACGAATGGCAACTGAAATGCAGGAGTCAAATTGTAGACAGGAACACACAAAAGGAGTTTAAAAACATGCTATACAGTGCAAAGCGATTTGGGTTTATTTCAATTGCAGTATTAGAAGCACCAAGCACATTATTCAAATAAACACAATCTTTCTATTCAGTTCTTGTGAATGTTACTGGTGATGCGAATTATCCAAATTCAACATCAGGGTATTAAGTGTATGTTGTATTAATCTACAAACCTACAATATTGTAAGTGGTTAAGAAGTTTTTAAGATGGAACTGCAGAAGCTGGAAAATCGAAGGTACACAAAAATGCTGGAGAAACTCAGCGGGTGCAGCAGCATCTATGGAGCGAAGGAAATATGCAACGTTTCGGGCCGAAACCCTTAGGCTAAAACCAAGTTTAAATGATCTATCACACCATGGGTGGGGGATATAAAATGACCCTATCTGCTGATCTATGACCTATAAATGAACAATTATCTGCTGCCTTGGGTCTACCAGACACCCTAAACGGACCCTTGGGCCCATCTAGGCTAGCCTAGATATTAAAGATACCAGTTAAAACCAGGTTTATGTGGCCAATCACAGCCTTGGAAAAACAAAATCACCCATTGCCTTGGTCCTACCAGACTCCCCAAATAGTCCCTTAATTGCCTAACTGGGGGAAGTTGAGGGTTTGATAGGCACAAGGCATCCACACCACCCCACCCCCTCTCTCCCCACTTCTTCCACCCCCCACCCCACCCCCCCCCCCCCTCTTCCCCCCCACCTCTCTCTCACTTTCTCTGCCTCGAGGAGGGGGTAGAGAGGGAGGGGGAGGGGGTAGAGGCAGCAGCTACCGGTCATGGAGCACAAGCCTCCCCATCGGGCACTGGGCCCAAGCTAGGCTGCCGGCGTCGTGGACCAGAGCGAGGACCGCAGCGCTCGGAGGACTGAAAAACAGCAGAGGGCTGGCAGGGCACTCACCAGCGTGACAGTCTACAACTCCGTCAGTTTCACCACCTCCAACGTGACCCCACCACTGGCCCCATCTTCATATCTCCCCACATGTCTGCCTTCCGCAAAGACCGCACCCTCCGTAACTAAAAATGTTAATCTATTCTTAAGAAATTGATAGATGTTTAGATCTGGTAATTGAATTTTGTAATTAGCTACAATTAGGTAACTAACTAATTATATGCTTTAATTTCAAGTCATCAAAGTAAGATTGTTTCATATTTGTTTCAGAATGCTTCAATCTATAATAACTGAAAATTTATTTTAGTTCTCTTAATTTTTAAGAAATTTATGGCCATTTGACTGTCCTCGATCACAGCTTTTGTGTTAAGTCAATGGAAAAGTAATAGGGAACAAGATGCTAATTTCCGAGTATGAAAATGGCCACATATTCTTATAGAAACTTACAAAATTCTTAAGGGGTTGGACATGCTAGATGCAGGAAGATTATTCCCGATGTTGCGGAAGTCCAGAACTAGTGGTCACAGTTTAAGGATAAGAGGGAAGTCTTTTAGGACCGAGATGAGAAAATCATTTTTTACGCAGAGACTAATGAATCTGTAGAATTCTCTGCCACAGAAGGTAGTTGAGGCCAGTTTATTGGCTATATTTAAGATATGGCCCTTGTGGCTAAAGGGATCAGGGGGTATGGAGAGAAGGCAGGGATGGGATACTGAGTTGGAATGATCAGCCATGATCATATCGAATGGCGGTGCAGGCTCGAAGGGCCGAATGGCCTACTCCTGCACCTATTTTCTATGTTTCTATGTCTATGTTTCTATGACTTTTTTTAATACTGAAGATATGAAAGTGAATTAAGTGACAAATTAAACTTATTTTTATGCTTTATCTGATGGGATAAATTGCAGACTTGATTTTTTAAATCTCAAAAATTTGTAACATTGCTTGATGGGGGCATGCACATTGAATTCTCCCAATTTTGTTAGCCCTTGCTGTCTCCTCCTCTTCCTACCTCTCCTTCGGCCCTCTGGCTGTCTCCTCCTCCTTTTTCCTCTATTCTCCCCGCCCCCAACCAGTCTGAAGAAGGGTTTCGGCCTGAAACGTTGCCCATTTCCTTCGCTGCATAGATGCTGCTGCACCCGCTGAGTTTCTCCAGCATTTTTGTCTACCTTCGATTTTCCCGCATCTGCAGTTCCTTCTTAAACAAATAACATTCACCAAAGATCCTATAGCTCCACTATGGGATCTTTGCTGCCGCATGGAGTCAGTCGCATGCTGGTGGGACAGGCCTCGTAAACAAAGATCTTAAAGCGGAGCAAGATAGGCTACTCCTGCGAAATGCAATGGGCTGACGTGTAGTAGCTATGGAGGGGATCATGGGCATTTTCCCCGCCCATTTTAGTAACCTGAGCCTACCTGACCCGACCCGACTCGCAATGTAATCAATGTTGCGGGGCAACAGTTTGTGTGTGTGATATAGGGTTAGATTCATAATTCTGTCAGTTCATACTTCTTGTCAAGAATAAAATTTGTTCTGGTAATTGTCTTTTTTTATGTTTTTTAAATCATTTCTTTTTAAATGGCTCACAAGCAGTGTTTGAGTTGATTTTGTAGTAACCGGAACCGACCCGACTCGCAGGGTAATTGACGTTGCGGGGGAAGTTTTTGTGTGTGATATAGGGTTAGATTCATAATTCTGTTAGTTCATAATTCTGTTAATTCTTGTTAAAGAATAAAATGTTTATAAACACATACATGAAAATTATATAAATGTATATAATCATATAACACACACAATTATATTTCAGACTAGACAAGGGACATTAAATAAGAAACATTGTTCTTTGCTCGTAAACACTGCCTCGTTAACCTGCCG
Source organism: Amblyraja radiata (assembly GCF_010909765.2). Lineage (NCBI taxonomy): Eukaryota > Metazoa > Chordata > Chondrichthyes > Rajiformes > Rajidae > Amblyraja > Amblyraja radiata. The sequence goes on along the minus strand of NC_045985.1, from coordinate 13,861,922 downwards.
TCACTCATGAGCGCGCTCCAGTTAAAGCTCCATTCACAAAATCCTTTGTTCTCTCTGACATCAGCGGGGCCGCCCACTGACGCGTGATTGGCCGGTCCAGATCACTATGACCCGCCCAATGACGCGTGATTGGTGGATCCAGACCACGATAGTCCGCCCACTAACGTGTGATTGGCCGGCCGTGATCACGATGGCCCATCCGCTGACGCGTGATTGGTCGGCCCAGATCTTGATGACCCGCCCCCTTAAGCATGATTGGTCGGTCCAGATCACCATGTCCCGCCCACTGTCGCGTGATTGGCCAGACCAGGATAGCCCGCTGACCGCGTGATTGGCCGCGCCATCCCTTCTCTCCAGGGATGCCAAGTCAAGTCAAGTTTATCCGTCAGATACACACACGAGATGTGCAGTGAAATGAAAAGTGGCAAATGCTCGCGGACTTTGTGCAAAAAGACAAACAAACAAACAACCAAACAAACTATAAACACGTGTTCAAAGGGGAACTGCAGATGCTGGAATATCGAAGGTACACAAAATTGCTGGGGAAACTCAGCGGGTGCAGCAGCATCTATGGAGCGAAGGAAATAGGCGACGTTTCGGGCCGAAACCCTTCTTCAAACTATAAACACAATCATAAACACACACATATTATTTTACATATTAAATATTGGAAGGAAAAACGTTCAGTAAAGTTAGTCCCTGGTCCTTTGGGACTGCCCTGAGATACTGGAGGAGGAGCAGGAGCAGCATCTTTAGCTGGGACAGCCCTGAGATACTGGAGGAGCAGCAGCAGCATCTTTAGCTGGAACTGCCCTGAGATACTGGAGGAGGAGCAGCATCTTTGCTGAGACTGCAATGAAATACTGGAGCAGCATCTTTGGCTGGGACTGCCCACAGATACTAGAGCAGGAGCAGCAACTTTGGGACTGCCCTGAGATACTGGAGAAGCAGGAGCAGCATCTTTGGGACTGCCCTGAGATACTGGAGAAGCAGGCGCAGCATATTTGGGACTTCCCTGAGATACTGGAGGAGCAGCAGCAGCAGCATCTTTGCTCAGACTTCCCTGAGATACTGGAGCAGGAGCAGCATCAGCATCTTTGCCGGGACCAAAGATCTTATAAGATCTTTAGCTGGGACTGCCCTGAGATACTGGATCAGGAGCAGGAGCAGCATCTTTGTCAAGTCAAGTCAAGTCAAGTCAAGTTTATTCGTCACATACACATACGAGATGTGCAGTGAAATGAAAAGTGGCAATGCTCGCGGACTTTGTGCAAAAAGACAAAAAAACAAACAACCAATTGAAGTTTCCTTATTGGATCTTAACTATTTACCAATAATGTGATGTAGCACTTTCTTACTGATAAACACAATCATAAACACACACATATTCTTTTACATATTAAATATTGGAAGGAAAAAACGTTCAGTAAAGTTAGTCCCTGGTGAGATAGGAGTTTACAGTCCGAATGGCCTCTGGGAAGAAACTCCTTCTCAACCTCTCCGTTGGCTATTTCCATGCCTGTCCTGTCCCGCTGAGTTATAGACCCAGAGACAGACAAAAAAACAAACAACCGTGCAAGCTATTCATTCACACGTGGTCAGTATCTGTACATTTAATAGTGTTATTTATTCATGCGATGACTTCGACTTCTGTACATTCATCACCTATCGTTCCAGAGAGTACTCGTGGAAAAAACGTTAAAACGCGTGCAAAGGTTGTAATTTGTCTGTACACAAAAAAGCTGGAGAAACTCAGCGGATGCAGCAGCATCTATGCAGCGAAGGAAATGGGCAACATTTCAGGCCGAAACAATTCTTCAGACTGGTGGGGGAGCGGGGAGAATAAAGGAAAAGGGAGGAGGATATAGCCAGAGGCGAAACTATCGCCAAGCCTACGCTTGGTCTCAGACTCTGCACAGTAACATCACTTCAATACCAGACACTGCAATGAAGAAGGGGTCTAGTCCCGAAACGTCACCCATTCCATCTCTCCAGAGATGATGCTTGTCCCGCTGAGTTACTCCAGCTTTTTGTGTCTATCTGCAGTACCTTCTTATACGCTCGATTTTTATTTAATAATCTCATCTGTAAACTTGAATTCAATGATTCAATTATACTCTATTGTCACGTGTACCTTGTGACAGTGGAATTATTTGCTTCTGCATGCAAACCGGTAAAATACAGACCTCGCCTCCTCCATGGCCAGAGTGAGTCCCACCGCAAATTGGAGGAGCAGCACCTCATATTTCACTTGCGTAGTTTGCACCCCAGCGGTATGAACATTGACTTCTCCAATTTCAGGTAGTCCTTGCTGTCCCCCAGCTCTCTCACATCCCACTGTCTCCGCCTCCTCCTTTCTTCTTCCCGCCCCTCCCCCATCCCCATACCAGTCTGAAGAAGGGTGATAACATCACTTCAATACCAGACACAATAACATCACTTCAATACCAGGCACTGTAATGAAGAAGGGTCTCGACCCTAAACGTCACCCATTCCTTCTCTTCAGAGATGCTGCCTCACCCGCTGAGTTTCTCCAGCATTTTTGTCTACCTTCGATTTTTCCAGCATTTGCAGTTCTTTCTTAAACAATTGTTCAATGTACCTCGGATCAGTGAAATGCCTTGTTTTTGCCAGTAACCCGGTAAAATACAGACCTGACCTGGGCGGTACAGTGGGCGCCGACTAGGTTGCGAGAAGTTCATGGAACAGTCTATATTTCCCCGCAGCGGTGAACCAGGCCCCGCCGCACCAGGCAGCAGGCGCCCCCGCGCCGGGTCCCCCTTCGTTCTCGGCTGCCCCCCGCCGGGTTGCTCTCGGCTTGGAATGATTCAGGGCTATTTTCCCAGCGTGGAAAAGTCAATGATGGGACGACATGGATTTTAACACAGTACGGGGATCTTTCAAGGAGATGTGCGGGGCATGTTTTATCACACAGGGTGATGGGTGCCTGGAACGCGCTGCTGGAGTGGTGGTCGAGGCACATACGGTGGAGGCATTGCAGTCTGATGTGGGGTGAAGGAACTGTTCTGGTTCTAGATGGCCGTCAACAAAACCGACAGGTTCATTAGAGCTCCCATACCCAGCTCCTTACCCACAACCATTAGGTTCTTGAACCGACCTGCACTGCCCGCGTTTGGCCCATATCCCTCTAACCTGTCCTAGCCATGTGCCTGTCTAAATGCTTCTGAAACGTTACGATAGTGCCCGCCTCATATACCTCCTCCAGCAGCTCATTCCATACACCCACCACCCCTTGTGTGAACAAAGTTACCCCTCAGGTTCCTATTAAACCTTTCCAACCTCACCTTAAACCTATGTCCTCTGGTACTTGATGCCCCTCCTCTGGGCAAGGGGCTCTGTGCGGCTACCCGATCTGTTCCTCTCATGATTTTTTTACATCTCTTCTAAGATCATCCCTCATCATGGAAAAGCAGCCAACATAATCAAATACTTGTCCCACCCCGGTCATTCCTTCTTCTCACTGTTCTTGTCGGGCAGAAGGTACAGAATCTTGAAAGCGCGTACTACCAGTCTCAGGAACAGCCTCCTTCCCTCTGTTATCAGGCTTCTGAATGGTCCTTCCATAAGCTAGACATTGTGTGTTGAAGGGCCTGTTCCTGTGCAGTATTGATGACGACTTGTTTTCTCTGTTGAGCGGCAGTGCAAGGTTCATTTTCTGACCAGAGCGGAGCTTACTTTACTTTAGAGATACAGCATGGAAGTAGGCCCTTCGGCCCACCGAGCCCACATCGACCATCGATCTCCAATTAACACGTGGTCTCTGTTATCCCACCTTCCCGTTCACTCCCAACATACTTGGGGCAATTTACAGAGGACCAATTACCCTACAAACCCGCATGTCATTTGAATGTGGGAGAAAACCGGAGCACCCGGAGGAAACCCATGCGGTCACAGGGAGAATGTGCACGTTCCGAACATTGAACATGGTCAGGATCGAACCCGGGTCTCTGGCCCCGTGAGGCAGCTGTTCAATCTGCTGCTCCATATTACCTCAGAAATATTAACCCTTCCCTTTCCAGATACTGTACACTGCCCGACCTGCTGAATGCCGACAACGTTTTCTGTTTTTTTGTTGGCATTTTATGGTCAGACTCACGTTCCAATCACCCATTTAACTGGAAAAACTTTAGTTTCAGGGAATGAAATTTACCCGAAGCTGATTACAAATGACATCGGCTTTCTGGTCAGGGCTGTGATTGACGGGGCTGAGCTCCGCCTCCCCTCAGCCGTGCCCCGCCCCTTTCATTGATCGTTCCACAGCTCCGGGCTCCCTCGGATCCTAAACCCCGCCCACATGTTGTTGTCCAGCCTCACTGACCTCCTCTGGCAGCTTGTTCCATTTCCCCACGACCTTCTGTGTGTAAATATTGTTACTCAGGTTCCGATTAAATCTTGCACCTCTCACCACAAACCTGTGTCCTCTAGTTCTCGACTCCACTACTCCGGGTAAAAGACTGTGCATTCACCCTATCCATTCACCTCTTGATCCCATGCACTTCAGCCTCCGGCGCTCCAATTAATTGCTGCAGGGCGTCAGCAGTTTCAGCGAATGGGAATGCGTTTTGAACCAGGACGTGGAGGATTAAAATGGCTGCGAAAGAGCAGGTCGAGAGTTGGACCGAGGAGGCAGTTTGTCCCATCTGCCTGGATTTCTTCATCGATCCGGTGGCGCTGGACTGCGGGCACAACTTCTGCCGCTCCTGTATCACACAGAGTTGGGACAGGGAGGTGAGAAACTCCTGCCCGGAATGTAGAGAGGAGTTTACAGACCGCACCCTCAGGGTGAATCGGGCCTTGGCGAGACTGTCTGAGAAAGCTCGAACACTGAGCCTGAATCGGACAGAGAAGGAAAGTAAACTTCAGTGCGAGGAACATCAGGAAGAACTGAAGCTGTTTTGTGAAACTGACAAGAAGCTGATCTGTGTGATTTGTGCAGCTGGGCGGGAACACAAGTCTCACAACTTCATGCCGGTTAAAGAAGCTGTTGAAACCTACAAGGTAAAAGCAAACCGGTTTTGATCGCATCATTGTTTAAATCCATCTTTATAATCTAACACTTTTATTCTCTGATTTTCAATCACAATCCCAGGATCAGGTGAAATCTTCCATCTAGTCTCTTACAAAAAAGCAATCGGGGATCCAGCAAATGGAGCAGCAACAGAAACAGAAGATTTCTGGAGTTCTGGTGAGGCTTTTAAGTTTCGATTTCCTGATCTTGTGTAGATTTGATACCTTTGACGCGTGTAATAATAGGGCAGTGCAGTGACACAAGTAGTGCTGCTGTCTCCTAGTTCTGGTGAGCGGGTTCGATCCTGACCTCGGGTGCTGCCCGTGTGGTTCACGCCTTCTCCCTGTGACCGCGTCGGATTCCCTCCACGTCCCCAATACACGCTGGTTCAATGGTCAATCTGTGACTGTTATAATCCCTGGGAAAGTGGGTGGCGGACGGATAAATGGGAATTAATGGGCACGCGAAAAAGAATAGGCAGCAGAGAATTGTATTAGGGGTAGAGGATTGATAGGTTATAACATTACCCTCACGACATTTCAGAAGCATTTAGACAAAGAATTGAATTGGCAAAGCAAATAAAAAATGTCCAGGACAAATGTTACGGTCAAAGTCGTGAGGAAACACAATCAGTGACATTATATATTGTTCTTCACCGTTTATTTCACAGGAACAGTCACACGACTTTCGGTCCAAGATCACATCCCAGTATGCTGAACTGCACCAGATTCTCACTGAGAAAGAGCAGCGCACACTGGCAGATATCCGGGAGGAAGAGAAGAAGATTCTAAATACAATGGAGACAAATCTTGGAAAGGTTCAAGAGAATTTAAAATCTATTCAGGAGGAACTCTTAAAGTTGCAGCAACAGATGGATCAAAAAGACAGTGTGGAGTTTCTGAAGGTGAGGGGTTACACTACAGTTTGGTGAAGTGAAAGTGCACAGTCACAAAATGGTGGGCGACATTTCAGAAATAAATGCTGCATTTACCAGTAATTCGGAACTGAGTAAATGTTCCCTCTGTTCCAGCTGTTGTTGTTCAGAAACTAATTGGCCTCCCGCTGAATCTATGGGATCTCAGGACTGTCTGGCGGGAATGTAGAGAGGTGTTTATATTATGTGGAGTTTAGAACAATGACACGTGATCCTATATCTGATCCCAAGGACCACGAACGGACAGAGGGCAGTGAATATCTGGGAGTCTCCAACCAAGAGACTCTGAGAGGTTTTACATGTTGGACATATTTTAAACCAGAGGAGCATACATTAAAAAAAAAAAAATCGGGTAATTGTAATAGACGGGAATGAGGCAAAGAGGAGGAGTTCAGTCCTGGGCTAGATCAGCCATGACCACATTGTGGGATTAACATTGAAATCTAGAACGTGGTGCACACATCAGATTGATCATTTATATCCGGTTCCCATCAGCAGTGGGTGGACACCTTGGGGGAATTTGCTCTGTGTGTTTTGTGCACCCTGTTTCACCATAGAATGACATCCCATTCTACGCCATAGACAGGCCATTCGGCCCATCCTATCCAGTCAAGATTTCTGCTCCACTCATCATCCCTCCTATCCATTCTCCACACCCGGTAACAATACCCCAAATTCCAGGAGCCCTAATGTGTTTATCCCGCTTGCACTTATATTTATCTCTGCTGTTGGCTTCAGTCCCTCCAATGCAAGTGAGTTCCATGTTCTCATGACTGCATTCCTTTCGGTAATAATTGAAGACCAGTTACATTTCAGCTTTGATTCTTGGTCTCGCCTTCGATTTGAGATTTTAATTCAACCCCACTCATTTAAATCCACCGATAAACTTAAATTCCCTCTTATCATTCCTGACATCTTCTGCAGATGAAGTCCCATGACCTGCCCAGTCTTTTCATTAAGTTCCATCCTCTCAGTTATGACGTCATTCTCATGAACATTCCTTGTGCTTTCCCCCATCGTTCTACATCTCTGCGACAATATCCGCTTTCTGTCTGCATGACAGTGGCGATAAGAGTTGGGAAATGGGAATTATCAGAGGGTTGTAGAAATTTGGTGAAATTCCCGCTGTCGGGATGAGGACGGTCCATCTCAGTCAATTGAGATTTGTGTTTTATTTCTTTCAGGGGGAAGCTGGTCGCAAGCGAAGGTAGGACATTGTCTTGATGGAAACATTGTAAGTTTTTGAGGAACAACTCAAAACATTTCTAATGCTCAGTTTATAACCAGCTGTTAAATATTTCCAGGGTTCGTGATGAAGCCAAACGACTGTCGGTAGTAGATGAAGCCTTGCCGATTGAAAAGTTTCATTGCCCTGCTTCGTTCTACACGGCATTCAAAAAAATATCTGATAACCTCAGGTCCTACCCTGCACTAGTTTGGTGAAGTGAAAGTGTGCAGTCACAAAATGGTAGGTGACATTTCAGAAATAAATGTTGCATTTACCAGTAATTCAGAACTGAGTAAATCTTCCCTCTGTTCCAGCTGTTGTTGTTCAGAAACTAATTGGCCTCCCGCTGAATCTATGGGATCTCAGGACTGTCTGGCTGGAATGTACAGAGGTGTTTGTATTATGTGGAGTTTAGAACAATGACAGGTGATCCTATATCTGATCCCAAGGACCACGAATGGACAGAGGGCAGTGAATATCTGGGATTCTCCAACCAAGAGACTCTGAAAGGTTTTACATGTTGGACATATTTTAAACCAGAGGAAGATACATTTAAAAAAAATCGAGGAATTGTAATCGATGGGAATGGGGCTAAGAGGAGGAGTTCAGTCCTGGGCTAGATCAGCCATGACCACATTGTGTGGATTAACATTGAAATCTAGAACGTGGCGCACACATCAGATTGATCATCTATATCCGGTTCCCATCAGCAGTGGGTGGTCACCTTGGGGGAATTTGCTCTGTTTGTTTGGCCACTTTGTTTCACCATAGAATAAAATCATAGACAGGCCATTTGGCCCATCCTATCCAGTCAAGATTTCTATTCCACTCATCATCCCTCCCATCTACTCTCCACACCCGGTAACAATAACCCAAATTCCAGGAGCCCTAATGTGTTTATCCCGCTTGCATTTAAATTTATCTCTGCTGTTGGCTTCAGTCCCTCCAGTGCAAGTGAGGTCCATGTTCTCATGACTGCATTCCTTTCGGTAATAATTGAAGACCAGTTACATTTCAGCTTTGATTATTGGTCTCCTTTTCGATTTGAGATATTATTTCATCCCCACCTATTTAAATCCACCAATAATATTAAATTCCCTTTCATCAATCCTGACATCCTCTCCAGATGAAATCCCACGACCTGCCCAGTCTTTTCATTAAGTTCCATCCTCTCAGTTATGACGTCATTCTCATGAACGTTCCTTGTGCTTTCCCCCATCATTCTACATCTCTGCGACAATATCCGCTTTCTGTCTGCATGACAGTGGCGATAAGAGTTGGGAAATGGGAATTTTCAGAGGGTTGTAGAAAATTGGTGAAATTCCCGCTGTCGGGATGAGGACGGTTCATCTCAATCAATTGAGATTTGTGTTTTATTTTTTTCAGGAGAAAGCTGGTCGCAAGCTAAGGTAGGACATTGTCTTGATGGAAACATTGTAAGTGTTTTGTGGAACAACTCAAAACATTTCTACTGCTTAGTTTATAACCAACTGTTCAATATTTCCAGGGTTTGTGATGAAGCCAAACCAGTGGTGGATAAAGTCTTACCGATTGAAAAGTTTCATTGCCCTGTTTCGTTCAACACGACACTCAAAGAAACATCTGATGACTTCAAGCGAGGTAAAGCTTGTACCTTTTCCATTATTCTTGTTTCTGGCATCTAAGCCGTACACCTGACACCTTATCATTTCCCAGCCTCGCACAGCCAAGTTTTACCTTCTCCCCAAAATCCATAAACACAACTGCCCTGGCAGACCCATTGTTTCTGCCTCCTCCTGTCCCACTGAAATGATTTCCACGTACCTCGAATCCATCCTATCCCCCCCCCCGGTCCGATCTGTACCGACCTATGTCCGAGAGACAACCATGCCATTTGTCACTTTAATGACTTCCACATTCCGAGCCCCCACCCCATCATCTTTACAATGGTCGTTCAGTCACTCTACACCTCCATCTCCATCCAGGAAGGACTTAAAGCCCTCTCCGTTTCTTCCTCGACCGCAGAACCATCCAATTTCCCTCTACTAACACTACTCCGCCCACCGGAGCTGGTTCTCACTCTTAATAACTTCTCCTTGGAATCCTCCAAGGCCCTATCCCCGAACTCTATCTCTATTACACTGATGACTGCATCGGTGCTACCTCCTGCACCCATGCAGAACTCATGGACTTCACCAATTTCCATCCTGCAATCAAATTTACTTGGACCATCTGCGACAGCTCCCTCCCCTTTCTTGATCTCACAGTCTCCATCACAGGAAATAGACTATCGATAGACGTCTATTACAAATGGGGGTTCCCCTCTCCCATCATAGATGAGGCCCACACTTGTGTCTCCTCAGTATCCTGCAGCTCTGCCCTTGCTCCCCCTCCCCCTAGTCACAACATAGACAGAGTCCCCCTTGTCCTTACCTTTCACCCGATCAGCCGCCGCATACAACTAATCCTCCAAAACTTCCGCCACCTCCAATGGGATCCCACCACTAGCCACATCTTCCCATCGCCATCCCTTTCTACCTTCCACAGAGACTGCTCCCTCCACAACTCCTTGGTTAACTCATCCCTTCCCACCTAAACCACCCTCTCCCCATGTACGTTCCCATGTAACCGCAGAAGATGCAACACCGGTCGCTATAACTCCTCCCTTGATTGTCCAGGAACCCCAACAGTCCTTTCAGGTTAGGCAGAGGTTCACTTGCACCTCCTCCAACCTCATCTACTGTATCCATTGTTCAAGATGTGGACTCTTATACATTGATGAAACCAAACGCAGACTGGGCGAACGTTTCGCTGAACACCTTTGCTCCGTCTGCCTGAAACTCCCTGATCTCTTGGTTGCTGAACACTTTAATTCCCCTTCCCATTCCCACACAGACCTTTCTGTCCTAGCTCTCCTCCATTGTCAGAGTGAGGTTAAACACAAATTGGAGGAACAGCATCTCATATTTGGCTTGGGCAGCTTACAGCCCAGTGGTATGAAATGGTGATTTCTCTAACTTCAGGTAGCCCCGGCATTCCCTCTCTCTCTCTCTATCCCACCCCCACCCAAGTCGCACTAGTTTCTCATTTTCACCAAACAAACAACTAACAATGGCCTGTCTCCTATATCATCGTTATTTTTTACATATCTTCCATTCATTGTTCTTTAACTCTTTACATCATCGCCTATATCTCTTGTTTCCCTTATCCATAACCAGCCTGAAGAAGGGTCTCAAATTGAAACTGTAAAGGAGTGATTGCTGACACACTGTAACCTTTACTGGTAGTTTATTATAGCACATGGCACACACGTCCCAGCACTGACTGCATCCAGCCTTCAGGCGTACTGGGACCTAGTGGGAGGAACAAAGGGAGGATACTACAGTTATACTAATATGATGGGGCGTGGTTAGTGGTGATGAGGTAGCTACATTATAGGTTGCATGCTTAACCATCTACATCCTTCCCCTTACAATTCAAACAAGTTACTACAGTAGCAGGTTTATTATACAGTACCTGCAAAGCTAAGCATATTCTCCGTAGCGAGCCGGAGGTTTTACAATCCGACCCGAGCGAGTGCGCACAGCACCTTCACCCTCCCCGCCCGAAAGAATAGGAGGAGGGACAGGAACAGAAACAGGAGGAGGAGAGAAGATGGGTGGGGAACCCAGCTTGAAGGGGGAATGGAGAGACACAGGAGAGCCAGGTGAGAATGAAGGGGTAGAACGAGATGAAGTTGGAGAGAGAGAAGATTTTGCAGGGGACAACAGAGCCTGGGGAGCAAAACCCGGTGGAGCAGGGGGGGCTATCCGAGGCAAGAGGACCGACCGTGGCATGCAGGGAGCAGATGGAACGTTAGTGGAGGAAGGCTCGACACGCGATGGAGGGGTATACGGAACCGCAGGAGATGGTTTGGGCTCGTTAACCGCCAACAGGTGCTAGCGGCTGCGTCGGTATACAGTCCCTTCGAAATCCACGAGGTAGGACCGTGGCGCGCTGTCAAACCCGACGACGGTGGCAAGTCGGGAATAGCCGGTGGGCGTCTGTAAACGGACGACCTGTCCAGGCATCAGTGGAGAAAGAGGGCGGCAGGATTTATCATGCGATCATCGCTGGATCTCGTGCTTCTGGGCAATACGTTTCTTGACATCAGCAGGCTGCAGGACTTTAGGCATCAGGGACTGCTGGGCAATAGGCATCGGAGGGCGGACGACTCGGGACATGAGTCGCTGGGCAGGGGATCCCATGGTAATGTCTCTGGAAATGTTGCGAAGGTTCAGGAGACCCTGATAGAAATCCCCGTTCGAGAGGCGGGTTTGTTCAAGCAGGTGCTTAGCGCTGCGGACCGCCCGTTCAGCCAGACCATTGCTTTGCGGGTACTCCGGGCTGCTAGTGAAATGATTAAAGTTCCACTTTGTGGCAAATGCTCGAAACTCGGCGCTGGTGAACTGGCGACCGTTGTCTGTCTGCAGCCGGACAGGGGAACCAAACGTGGCAAAGTGGCGGCGAAGCTTGCTGATCACCATCTCGGAGGTGATGGCAGGGAGGAGGTCCACCTCGAACCAATTCGAGTAAGAGTCTACTAGCACAAGGTATTGCTTCCCACGCCAGTCGAAAATGTCGGCAGCCAGAGAAGACCAGGGCATGTCAGGTGCAGGCTGCTGCAAAAGTGGCTGTCTTTGATGATGCGGGGCAAGCGAGTGACAGTCAGGACAGGAATCCACCCTGGCCTGGATGTATTTAGCCATGGCCGGCCAGTAGTACTGTTCCTGGGCATGTGAGATGGTGGCATCTGCCCCGGGATGACCCATGTGGGCGGCATCAAAATACAAGCCACGCAGCGATTCCGGGATGACAACTTTGTGTCCTTTGATAATAATACCGTCCCGGAGGACTAACTCATCGCGGACCAAAAAATAGGGGTGGACGCTGGCAGGCAACGAATTCCGCTTGGTGGGCCACCCGCGCTTGATGACAGCAGCAAGCTGCTGCAGGTCGGGGTCGTTTGCGGTATGTTCAACCAAGCACTGCAGCTGGTGAGAAGGGACGAAGTTGACGTTCAGTACCTGTAAGTCCGACTGCTCGAAGGGGTGCTGGTCGCAGGAGGTCCAGGGCACCCGGGACAGTGCATCAGCCACATGCATCTCGGTGCCCCTCTTATATACGATTTTAAAGTCGAAGCGCTGTAGCTGCAGCATCATCCGCTGTAGCCTGGCAGGAGCGCAGTGTATTGGTTTGTTAAGTATCGTTACCAGTGGCTGGTGATCCGTCTCAACGGTGAACCTGGTGCCAAATAAGAAGTCCTTAAACTTCGAACACGCGAAAACCACCGCCAGCAGCTCCTTCTCTATCTGGGCATAGCGCTGCTCTGTGTCCGTCATGGTCCTGGAGGCATAGGAGATGGGCAGCAGTGAGTCACCAGCGTGGGTTGCAGGCAGGCAGCACCCAGTCCAAATCGAGAGGCGTCGCAAGTGACCACGATCGGATGCAGCAGATCAAAAAACTTCAGTGTAGGTGTGCTGACCAGCCTCGTCTTTAGCAGATCAAATGCCTGCTGGTGGTGCGGAAACCATGCCCAGGCAATGTCCTTCTTTGTGAGCTGTCTCAGGGGTGCGCTCAACTCGCTGAGGTCGGGGATAAACTTCCCCAGGTAGTTCACCATACCCAGGAAGCGCTGCAGACTGACAGCGTCTGTCGGGGCAGGCAGCTCAGAGATAGCGCTGGTCTTTTGCGGGTCTGGCTTCAACCCTTGGGCCGTGAAAATGTGGCCGACATATGTGACTTCAGGCACCCGGAACTTGCACTTTGACCGATTGAGCTTCAAATTTATCTGCCGAGCACGGTCCAAAATCCGCCGGAGGTTGTGGTCATTTTCGGCCACATCCCTCCCATAGACCAGAATGTCATCCACAATAATCGCGCAGGGCAGACCTGCAAATAATTGTTCCATAGAACGCTGAAATACCTCGCTGGCAGAGTTGATGCCGAACGGCATCCGTAAAAACTTAAACCTGCCGAAGGGCGTGCTGAACGTGGTCAGGTCCGTGGAGCGTTTGTCCAGTGGTATCTGCCAAAACGAACTCCTTGCATCGAGGACGGAGAACACAGTAGCTTGTCCCACCTGGGCGGCAACATCTTCGACAGTCCTCATGGGGTAGTGGGGCCGTTTAATCGCCATATTCAAGTCCTTAGGGTTAATGCATACCCGTATCTCATTTTTTCCTTTCTTCAACGTGGTGACCATGGTGGAGACCCATACGGTTGGATCGCTGACAGCCTCCAGCACTCCCATGTTGACCATGTCCTTAAGCATATTCTCCACCTTGCCCTTCATGGCAAAAGACACTCTGTGGGGTGGACGGATCACGGGCTCCACAGATGGGTCTGTCGCGATTTTGTACACCACCGGCAGCTTCCCCAGCTTGTCGTCAAACAGGTCTGGGTACTCACATAGTGGATCCATCACAGGTTGCACCTCGTGGACCGTATGGTTAAACGACACCAGCCCAAGATCCTGGCAGGCCCGGTTGCTAAGCAACGTCACACAGTCACTGTCCAGAATGAAGAAAGACAGGTCCTGGGAAGATTCCTGCAGCACGCAGTGGAAAGTCGCCCTCCCCACAGGTGTTAGTTCCTCTCCCCCATAGGCACGCAAAACAGAGCGGTCGGCAATCAGCAGCTCATTATTCCTTATCTGGTGGAACAGCTTTGTTGGCATTACGTTCACTTTCGCCCCCGTGTCAAGTTTAGCAGAGAAGGACTTATTGTTTACAGTTATGTTCACAGAAGGATCGGGGAGGCGAGATCGGCTGTGGAGGAGAGTGTAAATACTTACATCTCCCGTGGAAAAGCTGAGCTCAGAGTCGGGGGCAGCGTCAACAGAGGGCTGAGAGTCCATCCCGCTATCAACTTGCAGAAGGTTGTTTAGGAGTTGTCTGGGAGCTGAGGGTACTTTCCCACGGGATCGGCAGGCAGCTGCAAAATGGTTTCTTCTCCCGCAGAAATTGCAGGTCTTCCCAAGGGCTGGGCACTGTGATTCTGAGGAGTGCACGTAGCTGCAGTTAGGACACTTGTTAGATCTTGGGTCCCGGGGTGTACGAACGGGCCGCGGTGGAGGGCGAAAGTTCTCCTTCATCCGTCGTTGTCCAGCAACACCAGTTAAATTTATGGCTCGGTTGTCAGACCCCCTCTGTCCATGAGGAGGGTTGACCACTTCGGCAATGCGGCACGCATGCATTGCCTGAGTCAGGGTTAGGTCAGGCCGTTGCAGCAGGTCGGCACGCAGCTTCTGATTGATCATACCGGTAACGAGAATGTCTCTGGTGAGCTGGTCACGCATGGTTTCGAATCGGCACCGCTGAGCAAGGTGCCGCAGGTCGGCAATGAAGCATTCAACAGGTTCATCCGGCTGTTGCTTGCGTGAGAAGAACCTGGCCCGCTCCAGTATACGGTTGGAGGGCAGGTCGCATATCTCCGCGAATTTGCGCAAAAGACATACCGGGTCGTCGGCCGATTCAGCTGGCTCGACCGGTTGGCCGTTGTCATCCAGGACCGCTGGTTCGTAGACAAAGGCTTGAGCTCTCTTCATTGCGTCGGGACCGGCCAGGTTGAGCAAGAGGGATGCTTTGACCACGGCTGGGTCGTTCCGGTGTGCAATATTGACGTAGTGAGTGTAGTCCATCACAAAAGTCGACCATCGTTCCGCAATGTCAGCGTCGAAGACAAGGGGAGATGGCTTTCGGCATGAGGATGCCATATCAAGGGAAACCCAAAACGGCACTAACGGGGACAAAATAAATGAAAACCGGTAAACGGGAAACGCGAGTTTTAAACTTCTGACGCCATGTAAAGGAGTGATTGCTGACACACTGTAACCTTTACTGGTAGTTTATTATAGCACATGGCACACACGTCCCAGCACTGACTGCATCCAGCCTTCAGGCGTACTGGGACCTAGTGGGAGGAACAAAGGGAGGATACTACAGTTATACTAATATGATGGGGCGTGGTTAGTGGTGATGAGGTAGCTACATTATAGGTTGCATGCTTAACCATCTACAGAAACGTTACCCATTCCTTCTCTCCAGAGATGCTGACTGTCCTGCTGAGTTCCTCCAGCTCTTTGAGTCTATCTTGAGTTTAAACCAGCATCTGCAGTTCATTTCTATACATCTTTAAGCAATACCTAGATGCAAAGATTAATTCTATTGTGGACTGAAGGGAAATTGGAGATTTGATCTACCACTAAACTCATCAGCTGGGAAGCATCATGAAGTCAGAGGTTTAGACTCTCCTGCCTTGGGCAAAATACTGTGGCTATTCACCTGATCTGTGCACATTATATAAATCTTATACACGTCTATAAAAGCACCCGATGAAATGATTGTAAATCCTTTTGCACCCTCTCTAATTTTCTAACAACCTTATTTTATCAAATGCTGTAATTAATATCCTGACCTATGAAAGCATGAGTGACAAACACATTCTTCACCACCCTGCCTGTCCCTGTTGCATCTTTCATGGCACTGTGTACCTGCAGCCCGCGATCTCTCAGTTCTATAAAGTTCCCCGTTTACTGTGTATGTCCTGCCCTGGTTTGTCTCAGCAAAGTGCATCACCTCACCTCCACATGAATAAATCCCACCTGCCGTTCCTGAGCCCATTGGCCCAGTTCACAGGGATCCCATTTACTCTCAGATAACCTTCTTCACTCTCCACAATGTCACCAATTTTAGTTCCATCTGCATGTACTGTGTACTCGAGAGTTCGGGTGTATTGGAGGAGATCTCAGTGAAACACAAAGTTCCTACAGGGTTCAGTGGACTGGATGCAGGGAGGATGTTTCCACTGTCTGGGGGGTCTGGAGAATGGGAACCCTCTCAGAATGTGGGCTGCACCATGTAGGACAGAGATAAGGAGACATTACTGCACGCAGAGACTGGGATACATTTGGAATTCCCTGCACTGGTAGCTGTGGAGACCCAGTCATTCAGTGCTCTTGGAGCTGAGAGCCATGGTTGTACATTACAGAATCAGGCCCTTTGGCCCATCACGTCCATGTCCACCTTTTCCCCAGCTGTACTAATTGATTTTCCCCACATTACATCGCTATTCTTCTGCACCTCACATATAGTACCTCAAAGATAGTGATTATATCTCACTCCACCACCTCCTCTGTAGCATGTTCCAGATATCACCCACTCTCAGTGTAAAGAAAACTTCCAACTCAGATCCACTTTAAAATTCCTTGCTCTGAAGATAAACCTGCACTCTCTTGATCTGATATCCCTGCATGCGAATACAATTTTGATAATCTACCCGATATCCTGCTGCAGATTTTGACAACCTTCCCCGCTATCCACAATTTTTGAGTCCTCCACAGACTTACTAATCACACCTCATGCATTCACATCCAAGCCATGAACATATCACATAAACAGCAAAGGTTGCAGCACCGATCTCTGCTGCATTCCACCAGTCACAGACCTCCAAGCAGAAAACTCATCCTTCTACCTCCAACCACCAAGCCAATTGTGGATCCATTTCACCAGCTCGCCTTGGATCCCACCTGCCTTCACTTTCTGGACCAGCCTTACATGCGCAACATTGTCAAGTCCCTCAGTGAAGTTCATATATTGGTTCACAATGAGATCAGTGTGTTCTTGGTTGTACACACCCATCAAATCCACCCGTGAATCCCCTTTCAGCGACCCTACAACCACAAGTCTCCACCCATTCTGTCTGACACCTGATCATTCAACCTCTGCTTCCTTCCATGGTCCAAGCCACCCCTCCCTCTCTCTCACCCTCCATTGAAAGAAACAGGGGCAGGTCATCTGGCCCCTCATGTCGTCCCTCATTCATTATGATCATGGTGGCTCCACCCCACACCTCTACCTCCTCTTTAACAACATCAAATTACCACTCACCTCAATATCTTCTTCCTCCGATCTGTCTCCATATCTGAATAGCCGGCTACATTCCTCCATCCCCACCGCAATCTCGCAATCCTCCTCAGTCTTCGCTATTTACAGCGCAAAAATTGACAATTTCAGCGGGTTTTAACGGGCCGCTACGCTGGAAACAATGGTAAGTGCCTACCTGCAGTTCATCGCGTGTAATCCATTTGGAGTAGCGTAGCAACAGTACGGGTCATGGGTCGTGACCCGACTGCCATGAAACCTCCCTATAGCGGCCCTGTGTCCCAAAGATCCTATAGCGGCCCTGTGTCCCAAAGATCCTATAAGATCTTTGCTGTGTCATGGGCATCCTCCATGGCCAGAGCGAGCAACATCGGAAATTGGAGGAACAGCACCTCATATTCCGCTTGGGGAGTCTGCATCCTGGTGGTATAAACATTGAATTCTCACAATATTGTTAACCCTTGCTGTCTCCTCCCTTTCCTATCTCCTCCTCCTCCTTTTTCCTTTCTTCTCCCCGCCCCCCATCAGTCTGAAGAAGGGTTCCCGCCTGAAACGTTGCCTATTTCCTTCGCTGCATAGATGCTGCTGCACCCGCTGAGTTTCTCCAGGATTTTTGTCCACCTTCGATTTTCCAGCATCTGCAGTTCCTTCTTAAACAAGTTACATTCACTGCCCGGGACGGCAGCGAGCGCAGTGGACACTCGCGGTACTGCAGGGGTTCTGCAACTACACGTGGAGTGAAAACATTTTAAACCAGAAAGCAAAGAAAGTGCGGGAGTTAATAAAATGGCTGCGAAACGCCCGGCCGGGAGTTGGACCGAGGAGGTAGTTTGTCCCATCTGCAAAGATTTCTTCACTGATCCGGTGGCGCTGGACTGCGGACACAACTTCTGCCGCTCCTGCATCACACAGAGTTGGGACAGGGAGGGGAGAAACTCCTGCCCGGAATGTAGAGAGGAATCTGCAAACCGCACCCTCAGGGTGAATCGGGCCTTGGTTAGACTGTCTGAGAAAGCTCGAACACTGAGCCTGAATCTCAAAGCGAAGAAAAGCAAACTTCAGTGCGAGAAACATCAGGAAGAACTGAAGCTGTTTTGTAAAACTGACAAGAAACTGATCTGTTTGATTTGTGCAACTGGGCAGCAGCACAGGTCTCACAGCTTAATGCTGATAGAAGAAGCAATTGAATTCTATTCTGTTATAATCCCTGGGAAAATGGGTGGTGGACGGATAAATGGGAATTAATGGGCACGTGAAAAAGAATAGGCAGCAGAGAATTGTATTAGGGGTAGAGGATTGATGGGTTATAACATTACCCTCACGACATTTCAGAAGCATTTAGACAAAGAATTGAATTGGCAAAGCAAATAAAATATGTCCAGGACAAATGTTACGGTCAAAGTCGTGAGGAAACTCAACCAGTGACATTATATATTGATCTTCACCTTTTATTTCACAGGAAAAGTCACACGACCTTCAGTCCAAGATCACATCCCAGTATGCTGAACTGCACCAGATTCTCACTGAGAAAGAGCAGCGCACACTGGCAGATGGGAGGAAGAGAAGAAGATTCTAAATACAATGGAGACAAATCTTGGAAAGATTCAAGAGAATTTAAAATCTATTCAGGAGGAACTCTTAAAGTTACAGCAACAGATGGATCAAAACGACAGTGTGGAGTTTCTGAAGGTGAGGGGTTACACTACAGTTTGGTGAAGTGAAAGTGCACAGTCACAAAATGGTGGGTGACATTTCAGAAATAAATGCTGCATTTACCAGTAATTCGGAACTGAGTAAATGATCCCTCTGTTCCAACTGTTGTTGTTCAGAAACTAATTGGCCTCCCGCTGAATCTATGGGATCTCGGGACTGTCTGGCGGGAATGTAGAGAGGTGTTTATATTATGTGGAGTTTAGAACAATGACACGTGATCCTATATCTGATCCCAAGGACCACGAATGGACAGAGGGCAGTGAATATCTGGGAGTCTCCAACCAAGAGACTCTGAGAGGTTTTACATGTTAGACATATTTTAAACCAGAGGAGGATACATTAAAAAAAAAAATCGGGTAATTGTAATAGACGGGAATGAGGCAAAGAGGAGGAGTTCAGTCCTGGGCTAGATCAGCCATGACCACATTGTGGGATTAACATTGAAATCTAGAACGTGGCGCACACATCAGATTGATCATCTATATCCGGTTCCCATCAGCAGTGGGTGGTCACCTTGGGGGAATTTGCTCTGTGTGTTTTGTGCACCTTGTTTCACCATAGAATGACATCTCATTCTACACCATAGAGAGACCATTCGGCCCATCCTATCCAGCCAAGATTTCTGCTCCACTCATCATCCATCCTATCCATTTTCCACACCCGGTAACAATACCCCAAATTCCAGGAGCCCTAATGTGTTTATCCCGCTTGCACTTATATTTATCTCTGCTGTTGGCTTCAGTCCCTCCAATACAAGTGAGTTCCATGTTCTCATGACTGCATTCCTTTCGGTAATAATTGAAGACCAGTTACATTTCAGCTTTGATTCTTGGTCTCGTCTTCGATTTGAGGTATTATTTCATCCCCACCCATTTAAATCCACCGATAAACTTAAATTCCCTCTTATCATTCCTGACATCTTCTGCAGATGAAGTCCCATGACCTGCCCAGTCTTTTCATTAAGTTCCATCCTCTCAGTTATGACGTCATTCTCATGAACATTCCTTGTGCTTTCCCCCATCGTTCTACATCTCTGCGACAATATCCGCTTTCTGTCTGCATGACAGTGGCGATAAGAGTTGGGAAATGGGAATTATCAGAGGGTTGTAGAAATTTGGTGAAATTCCCGCTGTCGGGATGAGGACGGTCCATCTCAGTCAATTGAGATTTGTGTTTTATTTCTTTCAGGGGGAAGCTGGTCGCAAGCGAAGGTAGGACATTGTCTTGATGGAAACATTGTAAGTTTTTGAGGAACAACTCAAAACATTTCTAATGCTCAGTTTATAACCAGCTGTTAAATATTTCCAGGGTTCGTGATGAAGCCAAACCACTGTCGGTGGTAGATGAAGCCTTGCACATTGAAAAGTTTCATTGCCCTGCTTCGTTCTACACGGCATTCAAAAAAATATCTGATGACCTCAGGTCCTACCCTGCACTACAGTTTGGAAAAGTGAAAGTGTGCAGTCACAAAATGGTAGGTGACATTTCAGAAATAAATGCTGCATTTACCAGTAATTCAGAACTGAGTAAATGTTCCCTCTGTTCCAGCTGTTGTTGTTCATAAACTTATTGGCCTCCCGCTGAATCTATGGGATCTCAGGACTGTCTGGCTGGAATGTACAGAGGTGTTTGTATTATGTGGAGTTTAGAACAATGACAGGTGATCCTATATTTTTTACATATCTTCCATTCATTGTTCTTTAACTCTTTACATCATCGCCTATATCTCTTGTTTCCCTTATCCATAACCAGCCTGAAGAAGGGTCTCAAATCAAAACGTTACCCATTCCTTCTCTCCAGAGATGCTGCCTGTCCCGTTGAGTTCCTGCAGCTCTTTGAGTCTATCTTGAGTTTAAACCAGCATCTGCAGTTCATTCCTATGCATCTTTAAGCAATACATAGATGCAAAGATTAATTCATTTGTGGACTGAAGGGAAATTGGAGATTTGATCTACCTCTAAACTCATCAGTTGGGAAGCATCATAAAGTCAGAGGTTTAGACTCTCCTGCCTTGGATAAAATACTGCTCCTATTCACCTGATTTGTGCACATTATATACATCTTATAAACATTTTTAAAAGCATTCTGATGGGCTCCAAAGAAAAATGTCCCTGCCTGTCCAACGTCTCCTTCTAACCCAGCCATTCAGATCTGATGAAATTATTGTAAATCTTTTGCACCCTCTCTAATTTGCTAACAACCTTATTGTGTCAAATGCTGTATTTAATATCCTGACCTATGAAAGCATGAGTGACAAACACATTCTTCACCACACTGCCTGTCCCTGTTGCATCTTCCATGGCACTGTGTACCTGCAGCCAGCGATCTCTCAGTTCTATAAAGTTCCCCGTTTACTGTGTATGTCCTGCCCTGGTTTGTCTCAGCAAAGTGCATCACCACACCTTCATATGAATAAATCCCACCTACCGTTCCTGAGCCCATTGGCCCAGTTCACAGGGATCCCATTTACTCTCAGATAACCTTCTTCACTCTCCACAATGTCACCAATTTTAGTTCTATCTGCAAACTGACTAACCGTGCAACCTACACACACACCCAATGATGTATATAAATAAGGAACAACAGTGGACTCTGTGAAAAACACCCCTCTACCAACATCCTCTGTCTGCGACCTTCAGGTAAATGTTGTATTCCATCGGCTAGTTCACCCCGGATTCCATGAGATCCAACCTTCCAGAGCGGCATCTCGTGCGGTGTGTAGAAGTTGCATCTCTCAGAGGGCAGTGAATATCTGGGATGTTGTGCCCAAGGTGGTGGTAAAAGGCTGAGTTGTTGGATATGTGCAACTTGGCTACAAATAAATATTTGATTGATCGAATATTTAAGATTATGGGGAACTCACACAGAAGATGAATTGGTGGCAGCTTAGATCAGCCATGATCACATTGAATGGAGGGGCAAGCCTGAGGAGCGGATCCTCATCCTGCTCCTGTTTTCTTGTGTTCGTATGCTCCTGTGTACCGATAAATAGACAGACTTGACACAGAGGGAATGCAACAAAGATTAACAATACTTGTTCCTGGGACAATGAGTTTGCTGTGCGGGGTGAGATTGAGTAGACTAGGCCTGTGTACTCGAGAATTCAGGTGGAAAGGAGGAGATCTCAGTGAAATACAAAGTTCTTACAGGGCTCAGTGGGCTGGATGCAGGGAGGATGTGTCCCCTGTCTGTGGGGTCTGTAGAACGGCACCCTCTCAGAATTTGGGCTGGACCATGTAGGACATAGATAAGGAGACATTACTGCACGCAGAGACTGGAAAACCTTTGGAATTTCCTCTTATCCTTAAACTGTGATCCCTAGTTCTGGACTTCCCCAACATCGGGAATAATCTTCCTGCATCTAGCCTGCCCAACGCCTTAAGAATTTTGTAAGTTTCTATTAGACCCCCCCTCAATCTTCTAAATTTCTGCGTGTACAAGCCGAGTCTATCCAGTCTTTCTCCATATGAAAGTCCTGCCATCCCAGGAATCAGTCTGGTGAACCTTCTCTGTACTGCCACTATGGCAAGAATGTATTTCCTCAGATTAGGAGACCAAAACTGTACGCACTCATTTGTTTTTTTGTATAAAAATTTTGGACTGACATTTTTGAGATCTTCACAAAATTATTTAAAATAAAATTGATACCAAAAGCAGAATTGATTATTTTTGGAACAATGGAAGGCAGCCCTGAACTAACTGTGTTTCAAAAGAATCTATTTAATTACGGGTTAATTACGAGAAAAAACTTATACTTAAATTCTGGAAAAACGCCCCTATACCAACAATAAATATGTGGATTTCAAATATGTTCGAAACATAACACCTGGAAGATATGAGACTCCTTCTTGCAGGCAAATCAGACCACTTCCAAAAGACGTGGTCTGCATTTATCAACTTACTACAAGTATAAGGTGCAACAGAACTCTGAAAAGAAATGGTTTCAGGCTCTGGTAAGGGGGGATGAAACATACGAAGTTGGTATATCCCTTTCTGCCCTGTCTTCTTAATAGAGCTTTTGTTTCATTTTCTCTTTTTTCTTTTCTACGGCCTATTTCTTAACTTTTTTCTCTAACTCTTCGCGTAATTGGCCTTTTTTCTTGATCACTTTTTCACACAATCACGACTCTTTCTCACTTTCTTTACTTTTTTCTCTTTTGAAAGCTTAAAAAATGAAGTGGTACAAGAAATGTAATAAGTTATATTTGGCTTGTATTAATGTAATGTACTTTACTTCTAAAAAAAAATTGTTAAATAAAATAAATATAATGATAATAATTTTACTGGAGCAAAAATAAAATAACTTTATAAAGCATCTTTAGGGTGGCATTGTGACGTAGTGCGAAAAGAGTGAAGACATACACCACCAGATTCAGGGACAGTTTCTTCCCAGCTGTTATCAGGCAACTGAATCATCCTACCACAACCAGAGAGCAGTCCTGAACTAACATCTACCTCTTTGATGACCCTTGATCGAACTTTGCTGGCTATACCTTGCACTAAACGTTATTCCCTTATCATGTATCTGTACTGTAAATGGATCGATTGTAATCATGTGTTGTCTTTCTGCTGACTGGTTAGCACGCAACAAAGGATTTTCACTGTACCTCGGTACACGTGACAGTAAACTAAACTAACTAAACTGGCGTTAGATCACCTGCCTTACGGCACCAGAGACCCGGGTTCAATCCTGACTACGGGTGCTTGTCTGTGCGAGGTTTGTACATTCCTACATGGGTTTTCTCCGACATCTTCGGTTTCCTCCAACGCTCCAGAGACGTACAGTTCTGTAGGTTAATTGGCTTGGTATAAATGTAAATTGTCCATAGTGTGTGTAGGATAGTGTTGATGTGCGGGGAACGCTGGTCGGTACGGTCTCAGTGGGCCGAATGGCCTGTATCCGCGCTGTATCTCTACGCATTACACCAAAATTACGGACGCACGGGCGGAACCACAGATTTGCACGATAATCCCGCAGCTAATTCGTGAATGGAGGGGGCGAGAGAGGGGGGAGAAAAGAGTTAAGAGGAGAGGAGAAAATGAGAGGATTGGAGGGGGAGGGGGAGAGTGGAAGGAGCGGAGAGGGAGAATGGGCAAGACTGAGGAGGGGGGTGGGAGAGAGAGAGGGTGGGAGGTTAGAGAGGGGAGGAGAGGGAGTTGGAGGAGGATTCGGGGGAGTGGAGGGGGGCAAATATTAGTCGCTGGGGAGCGCGTGATCGAGACCCATGGAAGGTCGGGGAAAGGAGGGGGCGTAGGGTAGGCATCTGTCCCCGTAGGGCCCGAGACAGGTGGCACGGTGTGGACTGTCTTTGTACCGTCCTCCACCTCCCCTCCCCCCCCTTGTGTCCTCCCCCTTCCCTCAACACAGTCACGCATGTGGGAGTCTCTTCACCCCCCCCCCGCCACAGATCGGATGTATTGAAATAAAATTGGTCTTGCTCAACACTGGAGGTAGCGTGGGGGACATTGAATGAAGCGCCGGGGGCCGGTGTACTGTACTGTCTGTGTGGACTTTGTGCGTTCCTTCCCCTGTGACCTGCCTGCGGTGGGTTTCCTCCCACACTCCAAAGACGTGCAGATTTGCAGGTTAATTGGCTTCGGTAACAGCTACAAATTGTGTGTAGGTGGTGTTGTGTCGGATGGGGTTAGTGTACCGGGAGAGGAGAGGGAAAGGGGATCGTCCCCTTTGGGGTCAAAATCATAAGTGATAGGAGTAGAAGGCCATTCGGCCCATCAAGTCTACCCCGCCATTCCATTGTGGCTGATCTATCTCTCCCTCCTAACCCCATTCTCCTGCCTTCTCCCCATAACCTCTGACACCCGTACTAATCAATAATCTATCTACAGTGCCCTCCATAATGTTTGGGACAAAGACCCATCATTTATTTATTCGCCTCTGTACTCCACAATTTGAGATTTGTAATAGAAAAAAATCACATGTGGTTAAAGTGCACATTGTCAGATTATAATAAAGGCCATTTTTATACATTTTGGTTTTACCATGTAGATATTACAGGAGAGTTCATACAAAGCCCCCCCCCCCCCCCCATTTCGGGGAACCATAATGTTTGGGACACAGCAATGTCATGTCAATGAAAGTAGTCATGTTTAGTATTTTGTTGCATATCCTTTGCATGCAATGACTGCTTGAAGTCTGTGATTCATGGACATCACCAGTTGCTGGGTGTCTTCTCTGGTGAAGCTCTGCCAGGCCTGTATTGCAGCCATCTTTAGCTTATGCATGTTTTTGGGGCTAGTCCCCTTCAGTTTTCTCTTCAGCGTATAAAAAGCATGCTCAATTAGGTTCAGATCGGGTGATTGACTTGGCCACTCAGGAATTGACCATTTTTTAGCTTTGAAAAACTCCTTTGTTGCTTTAACAGTATGTTTAGGATCATTGTCTTGTGGTAGAATGAAACGCCGGCCAATGAATTTTGAGGCATTTGTTTGAACTTGAGCAGATAGGATGTGTCGATACATTTCCGAATTCATTAAATTACTACCATCAGTAGTTGTTTCATCAATAAAGATGTGAGTCAGTACCTTCAGCAGCCATACATGCCCAGGCCATAACACCCCCACCACCGTGTTTCACAGATGAGGTGGTATGCTTTGGATCTTGGGCAGTTCCTTCTCTCCTCCATGCTTTGCTCTTGCCTCAATATAACTCCGATAGAAGTTAATCTTCGTCTCATCTGTTCACAAGACCTTTTTCCAGAACTGTGGTTGCTCTTTTAAGTACTTCTTGGCAAACTGATTTTTGCGGTTAACCAGTGGTTTGCATCTTGCAGTGTAGCCTCTATTTCTGTTCATGAAGTCTTCTGCGGACAGCGGTCATTGACAAATCACACCTGACTCCTGAAGAGTGTTTCTGATCTGTCAGACAGGTGTTTGGGGATTTTTCTTTACTATAGAGAGAATTCTTCTGTCATCAGCTGTGGAGGTCTTCCTTGGCCTGCCAGTCCCTTTGCGATTAGTAAGCTCACCAGTGCTCTCTTTCTTCTTAATGATGTTCCAAACAGTTGATTTGTAAGCCTAAGGTTTGTCTGATGTATCTAACAGTTTTATTCTTGTTTCTCAGTCCCATAATGGCTTCTTTGACTTTTATTGGCACAACTTTGTTCTTCATGTTGATAAACAGCAATAAAAGTTTCTGAAGGTGATGGAAAGACTGGAGGAAAGACTAGATGCTGAGAGCTCTATTATACCTGCATTAAGGAGGCATTTAAACACACCTGAGCAATTACAAACACCTGTGAAGCCATGTGTCCCAAACATTATGGTGCCCTGAAATGGGGGGGGACTATGTAAAAACACAGCTGTAATTTCTACATGGTGAAACCAAAATGTATAAAAATAACCTTAAATAATACTGACAATGTGCACTTTAACCACATGTGATTTTTTTTCAATTACAAATCTCAGATTGTGGAGTACAGAGGCAAATAAATAAATGATGTGTCTTTGTCCCAAACATTATGGAGGGCACTGTATCTCTGCCTTAAGTATATCCATTGACATGGCCTCCACGGCCTGCCTGCTGTGGCAAAGAATTCCACAGGCGGATTCTACAGATTAACTCCACAGACCACCCTCTGACTAATGAAATTTCTCCTCATCTCCTTCCTAAAAGAATGTCCTTTAATTCTGAGGCTATGACTTCTAGTCCTAGACTCTCCCACTAGTGGAAACTAATAAATTGTCCCCTAGTGTGTAGGGATGTAGTGGATGAGAAAGTGGGATAACTAGTGTGTTCAATGGTCGGCGTGGACTGAAGGTTCTGTTTCCACGCTGTATCTCTGTCTGTTTGGAGTTTGCACGTCCTCTCTGTGACTGCATGGGTTTCCTCCCACACTTCAAAGGCATGCAGGTTTGTGGGTTAATGGCTGGCAGTTGCCTGATGGGCCGAATGGCCTGTTTACGTGCTGGCTGGAGACAGAAACCAGGCCGATCGGGATTAAATAATTCACCAAAAACCTTCCAAACGGGAACTACCACGCTCCATCTGTCCCACCTCGTCCTTGTCTGAAGAAGAGTCTCGACCCGAAAAGTCACCCATTCTGATAGAATCTTATAGAAACATATAAAATTCTTAAGGGATTGGACAGGCTAGATACAGGAAAAATATTCGCCAAGTTTGGGGGGGGGGGGGGCAGAACCAGAGGTCACAGTTTATTAATAAGGGGTAGGCCATTTAGGACTGAGATGAGGAAAAATAATTTCACCCAGAGAGTTGTGAATCGATGGAATTCTCTGGCACAGAAGGCAGTGGAGGCCAATTCACTAGATGTTTTTAAGAGAGAGTTAGATTTAGCTCTTAGGGCTAATGGAATCAAGGGATATGGGGGGAAAAGCAGGAACGGGGTACTGATTCTGGATGATCAGCCATGATCATGTTGAATGGTGGTGCTGGCTCGAAGAGCCGAATCGCCTACTTCTGCACCTATTTTCTAAGTAACATCCTCTCCACATCCACTCTATCCGAGCCTTTCACTGTTCGGTATGTTTCAATGAGGTCCCCCCTCACACTTCTAGACTCACTCTGTGACTTTGTGGCAGGGTAGGGGAATGTGTCACACCTATTCTCTGTGTTTCTATTCTGTTTCTTCAGAGATGCTGCCTGACCCACTGAGTTACTCCACCTTTTTGTGTCTTATCTTCTTGTGTTGTGAGTTAGGGTGGATCTGCAGGCGGGGGGGGGGGGGGTTCTGGATAAAGGGACAAAGTGCTGGAGGGCCCCATGGGTCACCTTCTTTGCACATGTGATTTGATGCCTGCCATCCAGGGCAGGGACCAAGTGTACACGTGATTACATGTGGCCCGCCATCTGCTCACAGACATGCGTCCTGGCCCCTATGCAGAACAAGGTTGCCGACCTCTGGACTAGATGTACAGGGTACCGCTAACTGGAACCCGCCTGGAGGGGAGGGAGGGCCGGTGCGCAGACCGGCTGCAGAAGGGGCTAAAAGGCCTTGACGGGGGGGTGGGCCGCTGGAGGCCCCGCAGCAGACTAGGGCCCGGCTGGACCAGGCGCTGCTCCAGGAGGCCGAGCACGTAAAAACAAAAAGAGAAAAAGAATTAAAAGAGAAAAACAAAAACCCCTAAACGCAAAACAAAATCTGGGCTACAAAGAATTTCAACAATTGAAGTCCCTGTTTGTCGTCAAGTCCGTCCCACCGTATAAAGGTAAAATAATTATAATAACGGTTGGAGAGGGGACAATTTATATTGTGTGAAAATGTTGAATAAAGCTTCCCCAAGTCCTATCAAATTTAACCAAGGGTTCAACAATGTCACTCCTAATGTTTTTTCTAAATTTAAACATGATATCGTTTCAGAGTACCAATGAAACGTGCTAGGAGGATTAGAGTATTTCCCATTAAATAAAATAGATCTTCTGGCAATTAATGTAGGAAAAGCAATGAGCCGATGGGCAGAATGGAACAGATAAGTAGAATCTAACATTGGTTGCCCAAATATTGCAGTAATAGGTTGAGGTTGTACCTAAAACTACAGAAATAGTGTCAAAAATTTATTTCCAATGTTTTTCCAAAGTTGGGCAAGGCCAAAACATGTGAGTCAGTGAGGCCACTTCAGAGTTACATCTGTCACAGATAGGATTTATATCACCATAAAAACAAGCTAACTTATCCTTTGACATATGAGCGCTGTGAACCACCTTGAATTGTATCAGAGCGTGTCTTGCACACATTGAAGAGGTATTAACTAATTGAAGAATCATCTCCCATTTCTCTATAGGTACAGAAATTTGAAGTCTCTTTCCCAGAGAAATTTGAAGTTCTCTTTCCCAGTCATTCTTAATTTTATCCAATGTATCTATTTGTAATTTCAAAATCAACTCATAAATAGTCGTTATTAAACCTTTCTGATAAGTGTTCAAATGTAAAAATGTTTCCAAGATTTCAGTTTGATGTGGTAACGGAAAAGTGGGTAGAGTAGCCTTCAAAAAATGTCTAATTTGTAAATATCTAAAGAAATGTGAGTGAGGTAGATGATATTTATTGGAGAGTTGTTCGAAAGACATGAAACAGCCATCCAAAAACAAGTCACGAAAAACTGATAATCCCTTCCTCTTCCATAACAGAAAGGCTTGATCAGTACTAGGTTGGAAGGAAAAAATAGATATGATAGGACTCGATAAGATAAAATCATTCAATCCAAAAAACTTACGAAATTGAAACCATATTCGGAATGTATGTCTTATTATTGGGTTAATCGTAAACTTATTCAATCTCGTAATTGTAAAAGGTAACGAGGCCCCTAGAATAGAAGCCAATGATAACCCTTGCATAGAATCACGTTCAAGATTTATCCATCCTGGGCATTGGGTAGCTTCTAAATCTTTTGTCCAAATGGATAAATAGCGAGCATTAACTGCCCAATAGTAAAATCTAAGGTTCGGCAGTGCCAAACCATCATTTTTTTGTTGAATTCTGTAAGTATTTTTTACTTAGTCTGGGATTTTTATTCTGCCATATCTATGAAGAAACTTTTGAGTCAAAAAAGATTTAGCAATAAAAATTGGTATCGTCTGAAATAAATACAAGCATTTATGTAGGATAAACATTTTAATAGCATTGATTCGGCCGATTAGAGATAAGGACATTGGTGACCATTTAGAAAACTGTTGTCTAATGTGGACAATTAGGGGCATAAAATTGGCTTTAAATAGATCCTTGTGTTTCTTGGTAATCTTAATGCCTAAATAAGTAGATCAGTCGGTAGTCAATCTAAATGGAAACTGTCCATAATACGAAATTTGATTGTTTAATGGAAAAAGCTCACTCTTACTTAGATTTAGTTTATAACCAGAAAAACTACTAAATTGATTAAGTGGTGCTACTGTTGCAGGAATAGAATTTTCCGGGTTAGAGATAAATAATAACAGATCATCTGCATAGAGGGATAGCTTATGCGTCTTATTCTCACCAACAATACCAAACATATTAGGGGATTCCCTAATAGCGGTGGCCAAAGGTTCCAAAGTGATATCAAACACTAAAGGACAGCCCGTCTATTACCTCGAAAGAGCCCGAAAAAAGGGGATTTCTGATTACTGGTAAGTACAGAAGCTTGAGGTATATGATATATCAGCTTGATCAAAGAGATACATTTTGGACCAACCTTAATTTTTTCAAGTGTATTGAATAAGTATTCCCATTATAATCTATCAAATGCATTCTCAGCATCAAGTGAAATGACACATTCTAGAGTTTTATTTCACGCTGTATATACAATATTCATTAATCTCCTAACATTAAAGTATGAGTAACGATTTTTAATAAAACCTGTCTGATCTTCAGAACTAATTTGCGGTAAAAGATTTTCCAATCATAGAAACATAGAAACATAGAAAATAGGTGCAGGAGTAGGCCATTCGGCTTGTACTCGCTAAAATTTAGAAGATTGAGGGGGGATCTTATAGAAACTTACAAAAGTCTTAAGAGGTTGGACAGGCTAGATGCAGGAAGCTTGTTCCCGATGTTGGGGAAGTCCAGAACAAGGGGTCACAGTTTAAGGATAAGGGGGAAATCTTTTAGGACCGAGATGAGAAAAACATTTTTCACACAGAGAGTGGTAAATCTCTGGAATTCTCTGCTACAGAAGGTAGTTGAGGCCAGTTCATTGGCTATATTTAAGAGGGAGTTAGATGTGGCCCTTGTGGCTAAAGGGATCAGGGGGTATGGAGAGAAGGCAGGTACAGGATACTGAGTTGGATGATCAGCCATGATCATATTGAATGGCGGTGCAGGCTCGAATGCACCTAATTTCTATGTTTAAAAATTCATGCATTAAATTGGAATCAGTAGGAAATTCTGATTGGTATAGGGAGGTATAAAATTCCTGAAAGGGTTTATTAATTTCATCATGGTCTACAGTCAACGTACCATCCCGTTTACTCACTTTAATAATCTGACGTTTGGCTGACACAGCTTTTGACTGATTGGCCAGTAATTTGCCAGATTTATCACCATGTATATAAAATTGACTTTT
Source organism: Amblyraja radiata (assembly GCF_010909765.2). Taxonomy (NCBI): domain Eukaryota; kingdom Metazoa; phylum Chordata; class Chondrichthyes; order Rajiformes; family Rajidae; genus Amblyraja; species Amblyraja radiata. The sequence goes on along the minus strand of NC_045985.1, from coordinate 13,831,101 downwards.
GGTTTTAAGTAGCTGATTCTCAATCGGTGATACTAATAACAACTCATGTCTCAGTTGAAGTTCAACTCTATTCTTATAGAGCTCTAGACTAGGAGCTATTGAATATTTTTAATCAATCTCATCAGCCAATATACGTGTTTCATTTTTTGTTGTTTTTTTAGATCCCGTGGAGTATGAAATAATTTGTCCACGAATATATGCCTTAAAAGCTCTGTTCCAAAGGGGAAGAGAGATTCGAAGGGGAGTAATGGACTGACAAGGGAAGTCAAGGACAGTATAAAAATAAAGAGAAGAAGGAGAAGAAGTGTAAGAAGGGGGCTATGAAGGCATGAGAGGGGAGCTGGCCAAGGTAGTCTGGAAAGGGATCCTAGCAGGAATGATGGTGGAACAGCAATGGCAGGAAATTCTGGGCATAATCCGGAAGACGCAGGATCGTTTCATTCCAAAAAGGAAGAAAGAATCTAAGGGGAGTAGGAGGCAACCGTGGCTGACAAGAGGAGTTAGGGATAGAATAAAACTAAAAGAAAAGATGTATAACACAGCAAAGAGTATCCAGAAGCCAGAGGATTGGGAAACTTTCATAGGACAACAGAAGGAAACAAAACGGGCAATACGGGCTGAAAAGATGAAGTGCGAAGGGAAGCTGGCCCGGAATATAAAGAAGGACAGTAAAAGCGTCTTTAGATATGTTAAGGGAAAAATAGTAGCAAAGTCAAATGTGGGTCCCTTGAAGGCAGACACGGGTGAAATTATTATGGGCAACAAAGAAATGGCAGAAGAGTTGTATTGTATTTTATTCTATTGTATTTTAATGACCACACAGCCAGGCTGGTGGAATTTGTTATCAGTACAGCTCGGTACAGGTTCCAACATTTCATCAAACATTAAACATATAACATAGATATACATACACAGACACATTACATAATACATAAGGGTCATGCTTATTCTTATTCCTCACCGTACAGAGTTTAAAATGTTAATTGCAGTGGGAATGAAACTGTTTTTGAAGCGGTTTGTTTTGGAGGCAATTGTCCTGTAACGCCTCCCAGAGGGCAGTAGCTGAAAGGCATAGTGTGCAGGGTGAGTAGGATCAGAGATGATCTTGCGGGCTTTGTGTAGTGTCCGTTTGTGGTAAAGTGGTTCAAGGGATGGTAGGGGTAAGCCAATAATTTTGGATGCTCTGTTGATGATGCGCTGTAATTTCTTCCGGCAGAGTGAGTCGAGACTACCGAACCAGACTGTGATGGATGAAGTGAGGATGCTTTCGATGAGGGCTGTATAGAAGCGGAGCATGAGATGAGACCTTACTCTGAACTTCCTTAGCTGTCGGAGATGGAAAAGTCTTTGCTGGGCTTTTCCATAGATGTGGTCTGCGTTTGACTTCCATTTGAGGTTGTTGCTGATGTGGGTTCCAAGGAGTCTGAATGTATCAGTGATGGAGATGGATTCACCTTTAATGAGCACAGGAGTTTTGGGGGATGGCTGGCGTCTTGGGTCGATGATGAGTTATTTTGTTTTTGATGAGTTGAGTAAGAGATCATGGTCTGTGCACCAGGTCACTGCTTGGTTGACCTGTGCACGGTATTCAGTTTCTTGGTTGTTGGTGATGAATCCTATGATGGTTGAGTCGTCCGCATATGATGCATCGTCCGCAATAGGTACTTCGGATCTGTCTTCACTAAGGAAGACACAAACAATCTCCCAGATGTACTGGAGGACAGAGGATCTAAGGGGGTAGAGGAACTGAAAGACATTTTCATTAGGCGAGAAATAGTAGTGGGACTGAAGGATGATAAATCCCCTGGGCTTGATGGTCTGCATCCCAGGGTCCTCGTGGAGGTGGCTCTAGAAATAGTGGACGCATTGGTGATCATTTTCCAATGTTCAATAGATTAATTTAATAAATCCTTCCCTGCCCAACCTCTCCCTTTCGCTCTGGCCCCCAAATCCTGGCACCATTTTCGTAAATCTACTCTGCAGTTTTTCCCAGGAGGAGGTAGTTGAGGCCGGTTCTATTGCAACGTTTTAGAAGCATTTAGACAGGTACTTGGATAGGACAGGTTAGAGGGATATGGGCCAAACGCGGGCAGTGCAGGTCGGTTCAAGAATCTAATGGTTGTAGGTAAGGAGCTGAGAATAGGAGCTCTAATGAACCTGTCGGTTTTGTTGACGGCCACATAGAACCAGAACAGTTCCTTCAGCCCACATCAGACTGCAATGCCTCCTCCGTATGTGCCTCGACCACCACTCCAGCAGCACGTTCCAGGCACCCACCACCCTGTGTAATAAAACATGCCCCGCAGATCTCCTTGAAAGATCCCCCTACTGTGTTAAAATCTATGTCGTCCCGTCATTGACTTTTACACGCTGGGAAAATAGCCCTGAATCATTCCAAGCCGAGAGCAATCCGGCGGGGGGCAGCCGAGAACGAAGGGGGACCCGGCGCGGGGGCGCCTGCTGCCTGGGGCGGCGGGGCCTGGTTCACCGCTGCGGGGAAATATAGACTGTTCCATGAACTTCTCGCAAGCTAGTCGGCGCCAGAAACGTGGCCACTCTCTCTGTACCGCCCAGGTGAGGTCTGTATTTTACCGGATTGCATGCAAAAACAAAGCATTTCACCGCGCCTAGGTACATGTGACAATAGAGTATAATTGAGTCGTTGAGTGAATTCAAGTTTGACCATGAGACTGGTAAATAGAATTATAGTGTGTAGAAAGGAACTGCAGATGCTGGTTTAAACAGAAGACAGACATAAACACACAATGCTGGAATAACTCAGCGGGACAGGCAGCATCTCTGGAGAGAAGGGATGGGTGACGTTTCGGATCCTTCTTCATTACAGTGTTTGCTGCAGAAGTGATGTTATTGTGCAGCCTAATATACTGAACAATTCACGATAGGAAACAGGGATGTATTTAGTTTAAGGGAATGCAATTTACCCGAAGCTGATTACAAATGACATCGGCTTTCTGGTCAGGGCTGTGATTGACGGGGCTGAGCTCCGCCTCCCCTCAGCCGGGCCCCGCCCCTTTCAGTGGTTGTTCCACAGCTCCGGGCTCCCCCGGGTCTTAAATCCCACCCACACGTTGTTGTCCAGCCTCACTGACCTCCTCTGGCAGCTTGTTCCATTTCCCCACGACCTTCTGTGTGAAAATATTGTTCCTCAGGTTCCGATTAAATCTTGCACCTCTCACCACAAACCTGTGTCCTCTAGTTCTCGACTCCACTACTCCGGGTAAAATACTGTGCATTCACCCTATCCATTCACCTCTTGATCCCATGCACTTCAGCCACCGGCGCTCCAATTAATAAATCCTTCCCTGCCCAACCTCTCCCTTTCGCTCTGGCCCTCAAATCGTGGCACCACCTTCGTGAATCTACTCTGCAGTTTTCCCCAGCTCTTTATCCTGCCTTATATTGTCCCAAGCGCTACTCTCCGCTTTCATCTATATTCAGGACAGTTTAATGTGTAACTAACCCCTCCCTGCGGTAGAGAGCGGGAGAACCCTCCATATTTTCCGCGGGTGGATTTGTCTCCTTCCTTTAAAATGGTCGTAACGATGGTGACCCTCGGGTCCTGTGGCCGGCGCTCCTCTTCCCAGAGGAAGGCAGACATAGATAGTGAAATTCACCAGCGCCTTCAGTGCACCTGCACAACCTTTGGCCGTCTGAGGAGAAGAGTGTTTGAAGATCAGGACACAATTAGCAAGTCCTCGATCATTTTGTCACACACTTTCTGTCTTTCATCTCTGGACTTTGTCCAACCGTCTGCCGAGCAACTCCCCCCTCTCCCCCTCAAATGTATCAACCTATTACCAGCCAGGCTTTGTCCTGCCCCCTTCCATCCATCTTTCTTCCATCTCCCACCCACCGCCCCTACAATCAGTCTGAAGAAGGGTCCAGACCCGAAACATCACCTGTCCATGTTCTCCAGAGGTGCTACTTGACCCGCTGAGTTAATCCAGCACTTTGTGCCTTTTTGTTGTGAAGCAGCATCTGCAGTTTCATGTTTCTGCATCTTCACACTGAACACTTGCGGCCGAATTACATTCATTCCCCGAGACGGCTGCGTGCGCAGTGTCAGCAGTTTCAGCGAATGGGAATGCGTTTTAAACCAGGAAGTGGATGGTTAAAATCAAATGTTAAAATGGCTTCGAAAGAGCAGGTCGAGGGTTTAACCGAGGAGGCAGTTTGTCCCATCTGCCTGGATTTCTTCAGTGATCCGGTGTCACTGGAGTGTGGGCACAACTTCTGCCGCTCCTGCATCACACAGAGTTGGGACAGGGAGGGGAAAAACTCCTGCCCGGAATGTAGAGAGGAATTTACAGACCGCACCCTCAGGGTGAGTCGGGCCTTGGCGAGACTGTCTGAGAAAGCTCGAACACTGAGCCTGAATCGGACAGAGAAGGAAAGTAAACTTCAGTGCGAGGAACATCAGGAAGAACTGAAGCTGTTTTGTGAAACTGACAAGAAGCTGATCTGTGTGATTTGTGCAGGTGGGCGGGAACACAGAGATCACCGCTTCATGCTGGTGGATGAAGCTGCTGAAATATACAAGGTAAAAGCAAACCGATTTTGATCGCATCATTCTTTAATTCCATCTTTATAATCTAACACTTATTCTCTGATTTTCAATCACAATCCCAGGATCAGAAGAAATCTTCCATCCAGTCTCTTACAAAAAAGCAATCAGGGATCCAGCAAATGGAGCAGCAACAGAAACAGAAGATTTCTGGAGTTCTGGTGAGGCTTTCCAGTTTCGATTTCCTGATCTTGTGTGGATTTGATCCCTGTGATGCGTGTAATAATAGGGCTAACTGTCTAAATGCTTCTGAAGTCTGAAGAAGGGTCTCGACACGAAACGTCGCCTATTCCTTCTCTCAATAGATGCTGCCTCACCCGCTGAGTACCTCCAGCATTTTTGTCTACCTTAGACAAACTATTGAATTGCCAAAGTAAATAAAAAATGCACAGGCCAAACGTCACCATTAAAGTCGTGAGGAAACACAATCAGTGGCATTATATATTGATCTTCACCTTTTATTTCACAGGAACAGTCACACAACCTTCAGTCCAAGATCACATCCCAGTATGCTGAACTGCACCAGATTCTTACTGAGAAAGAGCAGCGCACACTGGCAGATATCCGGGAGGAAGAGAAGAAGATTCTGAATACAATGGAGACAAATCTTGGAAAGATTCAAGAGAATTTAAATTCCATTCAGGAGGAACTCTTAAAGTTGCAGCAACAGATGGATCAAAATAACAGTGTGGTGTTTCTGAAGGTGAGGGGTTACACTACAGTTTGGTGAAGTAAAATTGCAGTGGGTGACATTTCAGAAATAAATGCTGCATTTACCAGTAATTCGGAACTGAGTAAATGTTCCCTCTGTTCCAGCTGTTGTTGTTCAGAAACTAATTGGCCTCCCGCTGAATCTATGGGATCTCAGGACTGACTGGCCGGAATGTAGAGAGGTGTTTATATTATGTGGAGTTTAGAACAATGACAGGTGATCCTATACCTGATCCCAAGGACCAGAGGACAGTAAATATCTGGGAGTCTCCAACCAAGAGATTCTGAAACGTTTTACATGTTAGACATATTTTTAAATCAGAGGAGGATACATTTAAAAGAAATGTGGGGAATTGTAATTGACGGGAATGAGGCAAAGAGGAGGAGTTCAGCCCTGGGCTAGATCAGCCATGACCACATTGTGGGATTAACATTGAAATCTAGAACGTGGCGCACACATCAGATTGATCATCTATATCCGGTTCCCATCAGCAGTGGGTGGTCACCTTGGGGGAAATTGCTCTGTTTGTTTTGTCCACCTTGTTTCACCATAGAATGACATCCCATTCTACACCATAGACAGGCCATTTGGCCCATCCTACCCAGTCAAGTTTTCTGCTCCACTCATCATCCCTCCCATCTATTCTCCACACCTGGTAACAATATCCCAAATTCCATGAGCCCTAATGTGTTTACCCCACTGTTAATCCTGGCTAAATTGGACCAGCCAGGACTTCAAAATGGGGTTAAGTTTCAGGGTTTGCTGGGAGATTTGGTCAAATTGCAAGCTCTCTGGGACAGGCTACGAGAGATGCCAGGAAGTCTGGAACTTAGATACAATTTTCAAGCAAAGAATGGGAAGCCTTGCAAATCCTGTCAATCTGGTACAAAATGCATAGAATGGATTGGATGGCTGCAAACCAGACATATACCTTGTAAATAGCTTGTAAATAATGTTGCAGAGTCTGACTCTGCTAAGTGTTGATTGGATCGGTTGTTGAGCCTTGTTTGAGAGTTCTGTTCATCAGGGTAAATGTTTCCAAGTTGACTTCATCTTGAAGTCCGTTGTGAATACAATGTATTGAATTGTTGTATCATTGGGTTAGGGAAATGCCTGTTATGTATGGGGTTAATCGATATTTGTAATAGGGTGATTGCACGAAAGGTCATTGGGTCAGAGGGCTCAACGCACGGAGCTGCTAAATCCAACTGGAGGACATCCGTCATTTCCGGTATATGTTATTAATGCTAAAAACGTGTACTTTCCTACCTGTTAAAAACCGCCAAAATGTTGAATTTTTGCGCTGAAAAAAATTGTGGGAGTCGGGGTAAGTGTGAGAGACATGGACCCAACTTTAGAATTCCAAGCGTGAAGTGAAATGAAGGTATAGAGAAGCGAGAACTGAAGGGACAACAGCAGCTAAAGTGCTTGATAAACATTGGGCGTGCAGATATCGGAATTGAAAATGTTGGGAATTATCGCGTTTGCTCACTGCATTTCATCAAGTCAGGCATTATTGTGTTTTTTCTTGATTCCTTTCGTATCTAAAAAATCTCAGGTGATAAATCTGGCTGTAAATTTTTCTTCAGATGCGTTTTCATTTTGTATATAAAACCCATGGGCGATTAAAAAAAACTACAGCCCGATTTATCACTTCTGAAACTTTTGAGATGCCAAAGGAATCAAGAAAAAAACACCTTAGTTGATGAAATGCAGTGAGCAAACGGCCAATGTTCGCCAAGCACTCTGGCTGTTGTTGTCCCTTCAGCTCTCGCTTCTATCTGCCGTCATTTCTCCTCACTTTTGGAATTCTGAAGTAGGCTAAATGTCCCTCACGCTTATCCCCATTTCCATAATTATTTACAGGCAAAAATTGACAATTTCAGCGGGTTTTGTTGCTACGCTGGAAACAATGGTAAGTGCCTACCTGCAGTTCATCGCGTGTACTCCATTTGGAGTAGCGTAGCAACAGTACGGTCATGGGTCGTGACCCGACTGCCGTGAAACCTCCCTATTGGGTGATTAAGAGACAACCCCCGTGTGGTTCGGCCACTCGAGTTCGCGGGGCATATAAAAGTCCCTGGTCACGAGGCTCAGGGCCCATCTTCTGGAAGAGCGCTCAGGACCAGGTACCCTTCTGGAGTGCCTCTGTCTGTGCAAGGCCTAGAGGGCTTGAACAGATAGACGCAGGGATCTAACCCACGGTGGGATAGGTACAGTGTGTGATCTGTGGCGTGCTTTTGGTAGAATACAATTAATTGATTCAAGTGCTTGATTCAGTGTTTTTACTGAAACTAGACTGGGGGGAAGCTTAGAACCGAGCAATTGTCACCGCTTGCATTTAAATTTATCTCTGCTGTTGGCTTCAGTCCCTCCAATGTAAGTGAGGTCCATGTTCTCATGACTGCATTCCTGTCGGTATTTATTGAAGACCACGTTACATTTCAACTTTGATTATTGGCCTCCCCTTCGATTTGAGATATTATTTCATCCCAACACATTTAAATCCACCGATAATATTAAATTCCCTCTCATCATTCCTGAAAACTTCTAAAGATGAAATCCCACGACCTGCCCAGTCTTTTCATTAAGTTCCATCCTCTCAATTATGACATAGAATCATAGAAAATAGGTGCAGGAGTAGGCCATTTGGCCCTTCGAGCCTGCACCGCCATTCGATATGATCATGGCTGATCATCCAACTCAGTATCCCATCCCTACCTTCTCTCCATACCCCCTGATCCCTTTAGCCACAAGGGCCACATCTAACTCCCTCTTAAATATAGCCAATAAAGTGGCCTCAACTACATTCTGTGGCAGAGAATTCCACAGATTCACCACGCTCTGTGTAAAAAATGATTTTCTCATCTTGGTCCTAAAATATTTCCCCCTTATCCTTAAACTGTGACCCCCTTGTTCTGGACTTCCCCAACATCAGGAATAATCTTCCTGCATCTAGCCTGTCCAACCACTTAAGAATTTTGTAAGTTTCTACAAGTTCCCCCCTCAATCTTCTAAATTCTAGCGTGTACAAGCCGAGTCTATCCAGTCTTTCTTCATATGAAAGTCCTGCCATCCCAGGAATCAGTCTGGTAAACCTTCTATGTACTCCCTCTATGGCAAGAATGTCTTTCCTCAGATTAGGAGACATCATTCTCATGAACATTCCTTGTGCTTTCCCCCATCGTTCTACATCTCTGCGACAATATCCGCTTTTTGTCTGCATGACAATGGCGATAAGAGTTGGGAAATGGGAATTATCAGAGGATTGTAGAAATTTGGTGAAATTCCCGCTGTCGGGATGAGGACGGTTCATCTCACTCAATTGAGATTTGTGTTTTATTTCTTTCAGGAGGAAGCTGGTCACAAGCAAAGGTAGGACATTGTCTTGACGGAAACATTGTAAATTTTTGTGGAACAACTCAAAACATTTCTAATGCTCAGTTTGTAACCAGCTGTTCAATATTTGCAGGGTTCGTGATGAAGCCAAACCACTGTCGGTGGTAGATGAAGCCTTGCTGATTGAAAAGTTTCATTGCCCTGTTTCGTTCAACACGGCATTCAAAGAAACATCTGATGACTTCAAGCAAGGTAAAGCTTGTACCTTTTCCATTATTCTTGTTTCTGATATCTTTAAGCAATACCTAGATGCAAACATTAATAGTATTGTGGACTGAAGGGAAATTGGAGATACCACTAAACCCATCAGCTGGGAAGCATCACAGTGTCAGACGTTCATACTCTATTGCTTTGGGTGAAATACTGTGGCTATTCACCCTATCTGTGCACTTTATATAGATCTTATACACTTAGGCAATTGTAATAGGGGACTCTATAGTCAGGGGGTCGGATAGTCGATTCTGTGGACGCAGACAGGAGTCCCGGATGGTAGTTTGCCTCCCTGGTGCCAGGGTCAGGGATGTGTCTGAACGTGTCCAAGAAATCCTGAAATGGGAGGGAGAGGAGCCTGAGGTTGTGGTGCATATAGGTACCAACGACATAGGTAAAAAAAGAGAAGAGGTCCTGAAAGAAGAATTTAGGGAGTTAGGTAGAGAGTTAAGGAGAAGGACTGGAAAGGTAACAATCTCAGGATTACTGCCTGTGCCACGCGACAGTGAGAGTAGGAATGGAGCGAGGTGGAGGATAAATGCGTGGATGAGAGACTGGTGCAGTGGGTATGGATTCAAGTTTCTGGATCATTGGGACCTCTTTTGGGGAAGGTGCGACCTGTACAGAAAGGACGGGTTGCACTTGAACTCAAGGGGGACCAATATCCTGGCGGGGAGATTTGCAAAGGCTACTGGGGAGACTTTAAACTAGTATGGTTGGGGGGAGGGACTCAAATTGGGAAAGCTAGCAGTCAGTGTGTGAAGCAGGGGGCAGAGAATGGTAGCACTCTGACCCAAAATGTAGGGGAGAGAGAAGAAAAAGAAAATAATCAGAGAATAAGAGAGGGTGGGTTTCTTAAATGTGTATATTTTAATGCTAGGAGCATTGTAAGAAAAGTGGATGAACTTAGAGCCTGGATTGACACCTGGAAGTATGATGTTGTGGCGATCAGTGAAACATGGTTGCAGGAGGGCTGTGATTGGAAACTAAATATTCCAGGATTTCGTTGCTTCAGGTGTGATAGAATTGGAGGGGCAAGAGGTGGAGGTGTTGCATTGCTTATCAGGGAAGATATTACAGCAGTGCTTTGGCAGGATAGATTAGAGGGCTCGTCTAGGGAGGCTATTTGGGTGGAACTGAGAAATGGGAAAGGGGTAGCAACACTTATAGGGGTGTATTATAGACCGCCAAATGGGGAGCGAGAATTGGAAGAGCAAATATGTAAGGAGATTGCAGATATTAGTAGTAAGCACAAGGTAGTGATTGTGGGAGATTTCAATTTTCCACACATAGACTGGGAAACACATTCTGTAAATGGGCTGGATGGGTTGGAGTTTGTAAAATGTGTGCAGGATAGTTTTTTGCAACAATACATAGAAGTACCTACTAGAGAAGGGGCGGTACTGGACCTCCTGTTAGGAAATGAGATGGGTCAGGTGGCAGAGGTATGCGTTGGGGAACAGTTCGGGTCCAGTGATCACAATACCATTAGTTTCAATATAATTATGGAGAGGGACAAAACTGGACCTAGGGTTGAGATTTTTGATTGGAGAAAGGCTAACTTTGAGGAGATGCGAAAGGATTTAAAAGGAGTAAATTGGGACAGTTTGTTTTATGGGAAAGATGTGGAAGAGAAATGGAGTACATTTAAAGGTGAAATTTTAAGAGTACAGAATCTTTATGTCCCTGTTCGGTTGAAAGGAAATCGTAAAAATTGTAAAGAGCCATGGTTTTCAAGGGAAATTGGACACTTGGTTCGGAAAAAGAGGGAGATCTACAAGAGTTATAGGCAGCATGGAGTAAATGAGGTGCTTGAGGAGTATAAAGAATGTAAAAAGAATCTTAAGAAAGAAATTAGAAAAGCTAAAAGAAGATATGAGGTTGCTTTGGCAAGTAAGGTAAAAGTAAATCCGAAGGGTTTCTACCGCTATATTAATAGCAAAAGGATAACGAGGGATAAAATTGGTCCATTAGAGAGTCAGAGTGGCCAACTATCTGCAGAGCCAAAAGAGATGGGGGAGATATTGAACAGTTTCTTTTCTTCGGTATTCACCAAGGAGAAGGATATTGCATTATGTGAGGTAAGGGAAACAAGTAGAGTAGCTATGGAAACTATGAGGATCAAAGAAGAGGAAGTACTGACACTTTTGAGAAATATAAAAGTGGATAAGTCTCCAGGTCCGGACAGGATATTCCCTAGGACATTGAGGGAAGTTAGTGTAGAAATAGCAGGGGCTATGGCAGAAATATTTCAAATGTCATTAGAAACGGGAATAGTGCCGGAGGATTGGCGTACTGCGCATGTTGTTCCATTGTTTAAAAAGGGGTCTAAGAGTAAACCTAGCAATTATAGACCTGTTAGTTTGACGTCAGTGGTGGGCAAATTAATGGAAAGAATACTTAGAGATAATATATATAAGCATCTGGATAAACAGGGTCTGATTAGGAACAGTCAACATGGATTTGTGCCTGGAAGGTCATGTTTAACTAATCTTCTTGAATTTTTTGAAGATGTTACTCGGGAAATTGATGAGGGTAAAGCAGTGGATGTTGTGTATATGGACTTCAGTAAGGCCTTTGACAAGGTTCCTCATGGAAGGTTGGTTAAGAAGGTTCAATGGTTGGGTATTAATGGTGGAGTAGCAAGATGGATTCAACAGTGGCTGAATGGGAGATGCCAGAGAGTAATGGTGGATGGTTGTTTGTCAGGTTGGAGGCCAGTGACGAGTGGGGTGCCACAGGGATCTGTGTTGGGTCCACTGTTGTTTGTCATGTACATCAATGATCTGGACGATGGTGTGGTAAATTGGATTAGTAAGTATGCAGATGATACTAAGATAGGTGGGGTTGCGGGTAATGAAGTAGAGTTTCAAAGTCTACAGAGAGATTTATGCCAGTTGGAAGAGTGGGCTGAAAGATGGCAGATGGAGTTTAATGCTGATAAGTGTGAGGTGCTACATCTTGGCAGGACAAATCAAAATAGGACGTACATGGTAAATGGTAGGGAATTGAAGAATGTAGGTGAACAGAGGGATCTGGGAATAACTGTGCACAGTTCCCTGAAAGTGGAATCTCATGTAGATAGGGTGGTAAAGAAAGCTTTTGGTGTGCTGGCCTTTATAAATCAGAGCATTGAGTATAGAAGTTGGGATGTAATGTTAAAATTGTACAAGGCATTGGTGAGGCCAATTCTGGAGTATGGTGTACAATTTTGGTCGCCTAATTATAGGAAGGATGTCAACAAAATAGAGAGAGTACAGAGGAGATTTACTAGAATGTTGCCTGGGTTTCAGCAACTAAGTTACAGAGAAAGGTTGAACAAGTTAGGGCTTTATTCTTTGGAGCGCAGAAGGTTAAGGGGGGACTTGATAGAGGTTTTTAAAATGATGAGAGGGATAGACAGAGTTGACGTGGAAAAGCTTTTCCCACTGAGAGTAGGGAAGATTCAAACAAGGGGACATGACTTGAGAATTAAGGGACTGAAGTTTAGGGGTAACATGAGGGGGAACTTCTTTACTCAGAGAGTGGTAGCTGTGTGGAATGAGCTTCCAGTGAAGGTGGTGGAGGCAGGTTCGTTTTTATCATTTAAAAATAAATTGGATAGTTATATGGATGGGAAAGGAATGGAGGGTTATGGTCTGAGCGCAGGTATATGGGACTAGGGGAGATTATGTGTTCAGCACGGACTAGAGGGATCGAGATGGCCTGTTTCCGTGCTGTAATTGTTATATGGTTATATGGTTATCTATAAAAAACACCCGGACGGGCTCCAAAGACAAATGTCCCTGCCTGTCCAACGTCTCCTAATAACCCAGCTCTTCAGACCTGATGAAATTATCGTAAATACTTTAGCACCCTCTCTAATTTGCTAATAACCTTATTGTATCAAATGCTGTATTTAATATCCTGACCTATGAAAGCATGAGTGACAAACACAATCTTCACCACCCTGCCTGTCCCTGTTGCATCTTCCATGGCACTGTGTACCTGCAGCCTGCGATCTCTCAGTTCTATAAAATTCCTCGTTTACTGTGTATGTCCTGCCCTGGTTTGTCTCAGCAAAGTGCATCACCTCACCTTCACATGAATAAATCCCACCTGCCGTTCCTGAGCCCATTGGCCCAGTTCACCGAGATCCCATTTACTCTCAGATAACCTTCTTCACTCTCCACAATGTCACCAATTTTAGTTCCATCTGCAAACTGACTAACCGTGCAACCTACATACACACCCAATCATGTATATAAATAAGGAACAACAGTGGACTCTGTCTCCAGTCTGAAAAACAACCCTCTACCAACATCCTCTGTCTGCGACCTTCAGGTAAATGTTGTATTCCATCGGCTAGTTCACGCCGGATTCCATGAGATCCAACCTTCCAGAACGGCCTCTCATGCGGTGTGTAGAAGTTGCATCTCTCAGATGGCAGTGAATATCTGGGATGTTGTGCCCAAGGTGGTGGTGAAAGGCTGAGTTCTTGGATATGTGCAACTTGGCTACAAATAAATATTTGATTGATCGAATATTTAAGATTATGGGGAACTCACACAGAAGAGGAATTGGTGCCAGCTTAGATCAGCCATGATCACATTGAATGGAGGGGCAAGCCTGAGGAGCGGATCCTAATCCTGCTCCTGTTTTCTTGTGTTCCTGTGCTCCTGTGTACTGAAAAATGGTCAGACTTGACACAGAGGAAATGCAGCAAAGATTAACAATACTTGTTCCTGGGACAATGAGTTTGTTGTGTGGGGTGAGATTGTGTAGACTAGGCCTGTGTACTCGAGTGTTCGGGTGTATAGGAGGTGATCTCAGTGAAACACAAAGTTCTTACAGGGCTCAGTGTGCTGGATACGGGGGGGGGATGTTTCCCCTGTCTGAGGGGAGTGGGGAACGGGCACCCTCTCAGAATGTGGGCTGCACCATGTAGGACAGAGATAAGGAGACATTACTGCACACAGAGACTGGGGAACCTTTGATATTCCATGCACCAGTTGCTGTGGTGATTCAGTCATTCAGTGCTCTTGGAGCTGAGAGCTATGGTTGTACATTACAGAATCAGGCCTTTCGGCCCATCACGTCCATGTTCACCTGTTTCCCAGCTTTAATAATCGATTTGCCCACATTACATTGGTATTCTTCTGCACCTAGATAACTGCCTCAAATATAATGATTAGATCTCACCACCGCCTCCTCTGTAGCATGTTCCAGATGTCACCCACTCTCAGTGTAAAGAAAACTTACTACTCAGATCCACTTTAAAATTCCTTGCTCTCAAGATAAACCTGCACTCTTGTTTTGATATCCCTGCTGCAGCACTGATCTCTGCTGCACTCCACCAGTCACAGACCTCCAAGTAGAAAACTCATCCTTCTACCGCTACCTTCTACCTCCAACCACTAAGCCAATTTTGGATCAATTTCACCAGCTCGCCGTGGATCCCACCTGCCTTCACTTTCTGGACCATCCTTATAGGCGCAACGTTGTCAAGTCCCTCAGTGAAGTTCATATATTGGTTCACAATGAGATCAGTGTGTTCTTGGTTGTACACACCCATCAAATCCACCCGTGAATCCACTCTCTTTCAGCGACCCTACAACCTCAAGTCTCCACCCATTCTGTCCAACACCCGATCATTCAACCTCTGCTTCCTTCCATGGTCCAAGCCACCCCTCCCTCTCTCACCCTCCACTCAAAGCAACAGGGGCAGGTCATCTGGCCCCTCATGTCTCCCCCTCCCGTTCACTGTGATCATGGTGACTCCACCCCACACCTCTACCTCCTCTTTAACAACCTCAAATTACCACTCACCTCAATATCCTCTTGCTCCAATCTGCATCCATATCTGAATAGCCCGCTTCATTTCTCCATCCCCACCGCAATCTCGCAATCCTCCTCACTCTCCGCACTCGTCCTCCCCGTCCACCCTCCCCCACCTCACGAAATTCCCCTCTCCTTCCCTGGATAAAAACTCTGGGAAAGATGTCTGTTGTCCACCGGATGTGGTTGTGGGTGAAACCCCGGGCAAGGTTCCAGTTGTCCGCCCGCCTGTGCCCGAGTCTCCCCCCGACCCCCGGGGACTCTCTGATTCTCTGCTTCTCCCCCCAGTCTCCGTCACCCTGGATGTGGAAACAGCGCATGCGGGGCTCGAGGTGTCTGAGGATCGGAAGAGGGTGAGATGGGCCGGGACCCGGAGGCGTCTCCCTGACACCGGGAAGAGGTTTACAGGCTGGGAGTGTGTGCTGGGATCGGAGGGATTCACATCGGGGAGACATTACTGGGAGGTGGAGGTGGCGGGGAGTCGGCGCTGGTGTCTGGGAGTCGCCGCAGAGTCTGTGGAGAGGAAGGGACCGGTCACACTGACCCCGGAGACTGGAGTCTGGAGCATCTGGCGGGTGGTTGACCAGTTTGATGCATCCACCTCCCCTCCATCCCCTCTCCTCGCCCGTCCCATCCCCGGGAGGGTGGGAGTTTGTCTCAGTTACGAGTCCGGGACAGTTTCATTTTACGACGCGGACACCAAGTCCCATCTCCACACCTTCACTGGGAATAAATTCACGGAGAAACTTTATCCTTTCTTCGGGCCTTGGGACGGAAACTGGCTGAGAATCTGCTCCGGTTCCGCTCCGGGTGTGTAAAAAAAATGTAAATGTGGGAAGAGTGAAATAAACAGCAACTGAAATCAGAGCTGTCTGTCTGTCTATCCGTTCATTTTAACGCGTTAACCGCGTCCGGCAACGGAACAGAAATTACTTTTGTGAAAATATAAAGGTTGAAACAATCTCCCTTCCCGCGGATTCAGCAGCAGCCGCGGGTGAGCTGCGGGTCCTGAGCTCCGGGCTCCCCCGGGTCCTAAAGTCCTCCCGAGTAACAACGCGACACAAGCGGTGTTGGTGCGGAATTCAACAGTGGCGTAAAGGCGAGTTTGGGGATAGGTGAGGATAGAAGGGCGGAATAACATCGGAAGTGGTCAAGATCTTACTTTTGATATAGATATAAACTAAAATGTATTTACAAATAAGATCCGACATAATATTTATAGCGGATAGATGGATAGAGGTGTTTTAGAAATTGGTATATATGAGGGAGATTGAATTGAGTTACGCGAAGTGCGTGTAGGATGGTGTTAGTGTGCGGAGATTGTTGGTCGGCGTAGACTTGATGGACCGATGGGCTCGTTTCCACTCTGTGTTGTCAAATTAAACAAATTGCGAGCAATTTCGCAAAGTGCAAAGTGAGTAACTCAGCTGGTTTCCCCCAAGAATGATACCCAAAGCGTTGAGTTACTCCAGCACTTTGTATCCACAAGTACATCCACTTCCTCCCGAATGAGGAAGTTCAAACAGGCTGCCACCTGGCGTCACCTCGTCCGTTACTCAATTCTCCAACACACTGCACAACACCGTATCATGCAAACTATTCCGAGATTCATTTCACCCCATAATTTGCTGGAGCTACTGTATAAAACAGAGAAAAACAGAGAAAACATAGAAAAATAGGTGCAGGAATAGGCCATTCGGCCCTTCAAGCCTGCACCGCCATTCAATATGATCATGGCTGATCATCCAACTCAGTATCCCATCTCTGCCTTCTCTCCATATCCCCTGATCCCTTTAGCCACAAGGGCCACATCTAACTCCCTTTTAAATATAGCCAATGAACTGGCCTCAACTACCTTCTGTGGCAGAGAAATCCACAGATTCACCACTCTTTGTGTAAAAAAAGGATTTTCTCATCTCGGTCCTAAAAGACTACCCTCTTATCCTTAAACTGTGACCCCTAGTTCTGGACTTCCCCAACATCGGGAATAATCTTCCTGCATCTAGCCTGTCCAACCCCTTAAGAATTTTGTAAGTTTCTATAAGATCCCCCCTCAATCTTCTGAATTTTACTTCGGAGTCACGTGAGTGACTACGTGAAGAACCCTGCTAGGACGCATGCGTGTCTTACGCTACACGCATTCGAACTCGTCATTGCTGGAGGAAGGACGTTCCTCCCAAACGGCAGGGGTTGAACCTGCAACAGTAAGGTAAGGGAACGTCGTTCTTTTACTTACCTTTTTTTCCACAGAAGGCTGATGAAAACTGGCTGGGGAGAGTCTGCAGAACTGCAGGCAGCCAGCAACGGCCGGGGCCCTGCTATCTACCTTAAACGGGAGGTGGAGCCGACTTCAGCTCCAGGAGGACGCCGACAGCGGTGGAACATTTCTGGAGCAGTCATTTCCGACGACTCGGACTACAGCCCCACGGACCTATACATGGGTCCGAGGGGCTGGAAGGGGCGGGAAAGCTGGCGGGGAGAACCGCAAAATTGCGGGCAGCCGGCAGCAGCAGCAGCAAACGGCACGCTGATCTCCGGTAATGGGAACAACTGTGCCCGATTTCGCTCCCGACTTCGCTCCCGCGCCGGCCCCGCCCGGTCGGGAGAGGAGCAGCCGCGAGCGACCAGTGCCCGTGTGCATGGGGGTCGGTTTGAGCGGCTGGAGGAGGTGGTAAGCAGCCGCGAGTGACCAGTGCCCGTGAGCACCGGGGTCGGTTGGAGCGGCTGCAGCATGACGAGCAGCCGTGAGCGGCCGGTGCCCGTGAGCACCGAGGTCGGTTGTACCGGCTGCACCATGCAGGATAAAGAGCAGCCTGGAGCGGCCAGTGCCCGAGAGCATTGGAGCCGGTTGGACCGGCTGCAGGAGCAGTACCCCTTGTGGGGCTGCAGAGTGGAAATACTCCAAAGTGGCAAAGCCACAGTGGGCAACTAATAAGCCCCACAGCAGTACTCCTTGTGGGGCGGCACAGAGTTTCTCACTCATCAGAGGGGAACACCGGGAGCCAATCCTGGGCTGGCTACAGGAGCTGGAACAGGAGCAGCTTCAGGAGCAGCCGTGACGGCCATTGCCCGTGAGCATTGGAGCCGGATGGAGTGGCTGCAGGAACTGCAGCAGGTGCAGCCTCAGGAGTAACGGCTTCAGGAGCAGCCGCGATGGCCAGTGATCATGTGCATTGGAGCCGGTTGGGTGCCCGAGAGCATCGGGACCAGCTGGAGCGGCTGTTGGAGGAGGTAAGTGGCAGCTCCATGAGATGGAGACTAGCCACAGAGGGGCAGCAAGTAAGTCCTACAGCAGTACCTCTTGTAGGGCTGCACAGTGTTCTCCCTCATCAGAGAGGAGTATAGGGGGTCAGGTTTGGGCTCCACTTGAACAGGGGAGCAGAACATACCCCTAGTACACTTAGGGTGCGGAAAACCTATGGGGAAAACGCTTACCATCAGCGAACTGCAAAACCTGAATGTTCCCAGTATCAACCAAAACATGGTAGGACAGGGAATTGAAACGAAAGAATGTTCTAAGTCCTAACAGATGATAACCTGGAACCTCCCAACCTCCAATATTAAAATTTGGAGGCATCTTATCTTAACAGGGAAAGATCTTCACATAGAGGGAACTCTGGGACACATTAAGGAACGTCTTACAAACTACTTCCTGAGAAATGTGCTACCCTCATCAGACACCGGCACCTCAACGACCACGGAGGATGCCGAAATAGTAACTAACCTACTAATAGGAACCAGGGAGGTTGGTGGGGGATAACAGATCTATCTATATGCACAGAATTATTCTACCGACACTTAAAATTCAGAAGTACAGGGGTATACCTTAAAAATTTTCATTCCATTATTCTCCAGTTCAGCATGTACCAAACTGAATGTTCATGCTTACAGGGAAAGAAACAACTAAAGCGCATACTGAACTACAGTGCCCATATATTATAGGAGTTATGGAGGACATCCAACACGTATCACAGGAATTCGTGTCCTAAATATCCTTATCATAATTTAGAGGTGGTTGCCACTTCATCTTAGATTGACTAATTTGAATACTTCGTACTTTATATTCATTACAGATGGGAACCTTTGGTGCAACTAAGGGATTGATCCTAGGGTACTACATGGCAATTAAAATACAACATCCATACAGATTTTAATACTATTAAAATACGCTTGCTATATAGGACTCATTGAAGGTGCCCACAGATGTATTTAACACTACAGATCGTCTGCGGTCCACCGTTAACACACTTCACATGGCAGTAACTTTGCCGTAAGAAAGGGTACAGCCTTTATGGAGGCTTCCAGGGAACTAAACCAGCCAACAGACTGGTAGTAGAATAATTGGCATTAGGGGCTGTGTGACAGCCACATGATATCGGACCGTTACATAATCATAGTACAGAGCGCAACACGCGTCACTCAAGAAATTATGTGGGGGTCATTCTGACAAGACTTATGAAACAACCAAACACAGTTACCCTTCTATGGAACCACATACTGATGGGCCTTGGATTGGGATGCTACTAATTCCACCTCCAGCTGTGGGGGAAATGGAATGCTCAGGAGGCATCACTACTAACGTTGGGCATATATACCTGGGGAAGTGAGAGCTAGTCATGGCTTTAAGTCAAATTGTTTTGGGTTATATCACCATTATGTTAATCTACAAATTGACAACACCACCGGGGTAGCATATGTCAACCATATGGGTAGAAACATATCGACACCATATGACTATCTGGCCAACACTATTTGTGAATTGAATTGAATTGAATCCTTCTTGTCAATCAGACCTTTCGGTCTGTACGAGATGTTGTTGCCTGCAGCCATACATGTAATAATAGCATCACACAATGGGCACAGGCTGGCATCCGCCGCGGTGAGTTCACCGGGCACCTCCTCACTGTGATGCAGGCAATAGTCTTAGAGTCACTGTCTCTATTAATCTGGATTAATAGCGTATCCAGATAGAGATTGGATATCAGCTTCCAACTACCAGGAATTTAGTGGCAGACAACAGGTCACGGTAAGTCTAAAAAATCTGTATGGATGTTGGATAAAATATGTATTGCTGGAACAGCCGGTATGGAACACCAGATAACGACCTATTCACATCCATGCTCTTACCAGTTACCAAATTATGTTCTTGGGAGCCAGAACCTGGGGCAATGGTTCAGATGTATCTTCGCTGATTGGGGGATCATTTATGCATCCCTCCCTTTGCCTCATCAGTCGGGTATTTAGGAAGAAACTATAGACTCCACGTCTCGAATCTTGATATACCTGATTGCCCTACGCAACCAGGGGTACTGGTGATATCAACATGGGTCAGAACCATACATCACCATCCATCATAGATCTAACTTACTGGGTCTTCCCGCAACAAGGGGAGTTACCCATGTCACTATTATATATTAACCTATTTATTTAGAGTTGAAAGCACCTCTTCTACACCTCGGACTGACGGACCGAATGCGGAATTATTTCAGCGGGTCACAGACAGTCCACCTAAACATCAGTACTTGGTATCATCTAGTAATGGGAAGTACTGTCACAACAATAATCATCACCCACAGATCTATGAACATCCCGTTTGTTCTGGAATTCCTGGCAAGCCTCCATTACGATGAGAGGCTCAGTCATAGTGCCATCAACTGCGCTAGAGGTGCTCTGTCAATATACCTGACGAAGGTACAGAGCGGCATTCTGTTGGGACAAACCCTGGTAAACAAACTCATAAGGGGCATTTTTAAAATTAGTCCCCAAGAACCAGGTACTCCCAAATATGGGATGTGAGCATTGTACTGACCATGTTAAGAAACTGGTCTCCAGCTACAGCTCTGTTCCTACGGAAACTGACTATGAAAACAGTCATGCTGATGGTCCTGGTCACGCCACAAGGGTCCAGTCACCACAGAAAATAAGATTGGACAACATGATTAATCCATTTGGAATTTAAGGTTTACATCAGTGTAATAGTCATACAGAACAGACAGGGGTCAACACGCCTTAAAAATTAAAAAAAAAAAAAAAAACAGAATTCAGGGCCTACCCTACAGATGGTCGTCTCTGTATTATAACACACTTACAATAATACATGAAGTATACTAAGATCATCAGAGGAAAGGAATGTCACTTTAATCAGCTACTAACAGCCATTTAAAACAGTGACAGTCCAGACCATCTCTAGATGGCTAAAACAAGTCCTAAATAGGCTGGAGTGGAAACTAGCATCTCACTCCACCAGGGCTGCAGCTACATTGGCAGCTATGAAGTTGGACGTACCAATGGACCAAATCCTCAAGACAGCAGGATGGCCAACGGAGGAATTTTCCAACGACTTTATAACAAACCAGTCATTTAACCTGAAACATTTACAGAAACAAATTTAAGTTCTGTAATATAATATACCCATAAATAGGGGCAATAATTGGCGTTAATATTTTTACTGTTGGATTTCAATATCGTATTTATGTCTAATGATGTTAACTCTATTCTCCCCAAAAAATCAAGGCAGATGTGATGCATGGACTCGTTCCACGGCATGAAATCACAGAGCTTTAAAATCTTCACGTAGTCACTCACGTGACTCCGAAGTAAAATAGTAAGATTAAACGCGAACTTACCAGTTTGAAGTTTGATCTTTATTTTATGAGGAGGAACGTCGAGGGACTACGTGCCCTCCGCTCCCACCCTTGATCATAGTCTGAACTGGTATCTGTTGTCTAATCTTACTATGTTTAGTCATTATAGTTATCTGTGATTCCACACCGCTGCTTTGAAGAATGACACGCATGCGTCCTAGCGGGGTTCTTCACGTAGTCCCTCAACGTTCCTCCTCATAAAATAAAGATCAAACTTCAAACTGGTAAGTTCTCGTTTAATCTTACTATTCTCTGCTTCTCCCCCCAGTCTCCGTCACCCTGGATGTGGAAACAGTGCATCCGCGGCTCGAGGTGTCTGAGGATCGGAAAAGGGTGAGATACACCGGGACCCGGAGGAGTCTTCCTGACACCGGGAAGAGGTTTACAGACTGGGAGTGTGTGCTGGGATCGGAGGGATTCACATCGGGGAGACATTACTGGGACGTGGAGGTGGCGGGGAGTCGGGGCTGGAGTCTGGGAGTCGCCGCAGAGTCTGTGGACAGGAAGAGAGGGCCCACACTGACCCCGGAGACTGGAGTCTGGAGCATCAGGCGGCAGGGTGACGTGTTTGATGCATTCACCTCCCCTCCATCCCCTCTCCCCGCCCGTCCCATCCCCGGGAGGGTGGGAATTTATCTCAGTTACGCGTCCGGGACAGTTTCATTTTACGACGCGGACACCAAGTCCCATCTCCACACCTTCACTGGGAATAAATTCACGGAGAAACTTTATCCTTTCTTCTGGCCTTGGGATAGAAACAACTGGCTGAGAATCTGCACCGGTTCCGCTCCGGGTGTGTAAAAAAAATGTAAACGTGGGAGTTGAAATAAACAGCAACTGAAATCAGAGATGTCTGTCTGTCGATCCGTTCATTTTAACGCGTTAACCGCGTCCGGCAACGGAACAGAAATTACTTTAGTGAAAATATAAGGATTGAAACAATCTCCCTTCCCGCGGGTTCAGCAGCAGCCGCGGGCGGCGGGTCCTGAGCTCCGGGCTCTCCCGGGTACTAAAGTCTCCCCGAGTAACAACGCGACACAAGCGGTGTTGGTGCGGATTTCAACAGCGGCGTAAAGGCGAGTTTGGAGATAGATGGAGATAGAAGGGCGGAATAACATTGGAAGTGGTCAAGATCTTACTTTTGATATAGATATAAACTAAAATGTATTTACAAATAAGATCCGACATATTATTTATAGCGGATAGATGGATAGAGGTGTTTTAGAAATTGGTATATATGAGGGAGATTGAATTGAGTTACGCGAAGTGCGTGTAGGATGGTGTTAGTGTCAAATCCCATCCATTATTAGTGTGCGGAGATTGTTGGTCGGCGTAGAATTGGTGGACCGAGGGGCTCGTTTCCACTCTGTGTCGTCAAATTAAACAAATTGCGAGCAATTTCGCAAAGTGCAAAGTGAGTAACTCAGCTGGTTTCCCCCAAGAATGATACCCAAAGCGTTGAGTTACTCCAGCACTTTGTATCCACAAGTACATCCATTTCCACCCGAATGAGGAAGTTCAAACAGGCTGCCACCTGGCGTCACCTCGTCCGTTACTCAATTCTCCAACACATTGCACAACACCGTATCATGCAAACTATTCGTGCGTATCCTTCATTCATTGTTCTATATCTCTCTACATCACCGTCTATATCTCTCGTTTCCCTCTCTCCCCGACTCTCAGTCTGAAGAAGGATCTCCACCCGAAACGTCACCCACTCCTCTCCAGAGATGCTGCCTGACCCGCTGAGTTACTCCAGCACTTTGTGTCTATCCCTCTAAACCTTTCCTTGGTGAGGGGGGGAGGGGGGGGGGGGTGGCTGAGGGGTAGGAAGGGAGGAGGGTGGGGAAGCGGAGAGGGGAGGACGGGTGGGGGGCAAGAGAGGTGAGAAAGGAGGGGAGGGAGAAGAGGAGAGGTTTAGGGGAGGGGACAAGTTGGGATACATCGATAAATAGACAATAGGTGCAGGAGGAGGCCATTCGGCCCTTCGAGCCAGCACCGCCATTCAATGTGATCACGGCTGATCATCCACAATCAGTTCCCCGTTCCTGCCTTCTCCCCATATCCCTTGATTCCACCAGCGCTAAGGGCTCCATCTAACTCTCTTTTGAACGCATCCAGTGAATCGGCCTCCACTGCCATCTGAGGCAGAGAATTCCACAAATCGGTCACGGTGGTGCAGCGGTAGAGTTGCTGCCTTATAGCGAATGCAGCGCCGGAGACCCAGGTTCGATCCCGACTACCATATAACCATACAACCATATAACAATTTATGCACGGAAACAGGCCATTCGGCCCTACAAGTCCGTGCCGAACAACTTTTTACCCTTAGTCCCACCTGCCTGCACTCATACCATAACCCTCCATTCCCTTCTCATCCATATGCCTATCCAATTTATTTTTAAATGATACCAACGAACTTGCCTCCACCACTTCCACTGGAAGCTCATTCCACACCGCTACCACTCTCTGAGTAAAGGAGTTACCGCTCATGTTACCCCTAAACTTCTGTCCCTTAATTCTGAAGTCATGTCCTCTTGTTTGAATCTTCCCTATTCTCAAATGGGAAAGCTGGTCCACATCAACTCTGTCTATCCCTCTCATCATTTTTTTTTTTTTTTTTTTTTTTTTTTAATATTTTATTTTATTAGAAGTAAGTACAGTCATATGGCACCAAAGTGCCTAATATATATTTTCATAATACATTTTATGTACAACTTCTTTTTTTTTTTTTGTTACACTGAAAAAAGATTAGAATAAGAAAAAGAAGTTAGATAGTAAAGGATAGAAAGATGTGAAATATATAGTGTGTGAAAAAAGAAAACGAGTAAATGAAAAAAGTTGAGAGAGAGAATAGAGAGAAGAAAAGAAAAAAAAAAAAAAAAAAAAAAAAAGAGGAGATCATTATTTATAGTCTTGACCAACCCTCGTCCAGTCCTGAAACAGTTATTTTTTACAGTTGTGTTGCACCATATGATTCCAAAAAAACGACGAATGGAGACCAACTCGTTATGAATTGGTCTGATTTATCCATTAGGAGGAATCGCATTTCCTCAAGATGAGCGGTGTCCAACATGCTTGCAATCCACATTTTAAGCGTTGGTATTGATGTACCTTTCCAAAATTTAAGAATTAATTTTTTTGCTATTATTAAACCATAGTTAAGGAATAGATTTTGAGATGTGTTCAATTTATTCCCATCTTCCATTACGCCAAATATAATCATTTCAGTATTAGGTTCCATTCTTGTCTTGAATAATTTTGTAAATATTTCAAAAATATCATTCCAAAATCTATAAAGTTTTATGCAGGAGACTAAGGAGTGTGTTATAGTTGCCTTTTGGGCTAGACATTTATCACAGGTGGCGGATATATTTGGATAAAATTTGTTCAATCTTGTTTTTGAGTAATATAATCTATGTACAATTTTAAATTGAATTAAATTATGTCTTACATTAATTGAACATTTGTGAATATATATCAGGTATTTTTCCCATTTAACCTTCGTAATTTTTATCATTAGTTCCCGTTCCCACTCTTCTCTAAGTACCTCTGTCGATGGTAGGTCTATATTTAGAATACTATTATATAAATATGATATTAATTTTTGTGAGTCAGCTTCAATATTCATTGCCTCTTCCAATAAGTCAGGAGTTACTTTTTGATATCCTTGTATATATTTTTTCACGAAATCGCAAATCTGAAGATATTTAAAATATTGGTTGTTTTTCAATTTAAATTTTAATTGTAATTGTTGGAATGATAGTAAGTTTCCCATTTCATACATATCCCCGATCCTTCTAATTCCGAGACTTTCCCATTGGTTATATGTCTTATCAATAAGAGATGGTTTAAATAAAGGGTTATTCGCTATTGGCATTAACAGTGATAGATTTCTTAATTTTAAAGATAATTTTATTTGTTTCCAAATTCTTATTGTACCATATATAATTGGGTTCTTCTTATATATTGTGTTATTCAGTTTTTTTGGGGAGAAGAGGATCGTTCCTATATTACTAGGATGGCAATCCTCCTTCTCCATTTTTATCCATTCTGTCTGTTGGGTAGCACTATCCAACCAATAAATCATATTCTTAATATGCACTGCCCAGTAATAATACATAAAATTCGGAAGTGAAAGTCCCCCGACCTCTTTTGGTTTACATAAGTGTTTTTTTGTGATTCTATGTGATCTATAGTCCCAAATATAATTAGTAATATTAGAGTCTAATTTTTTAAAAAAGTATTTTGGTATATATACCGGTATAGATTGAAATAGGTATAGTAATTGTGGTAGGAAGATCATTTTTATTGCATTTATTCTACCTAATAATGATAAGGGAAGTGTTTTCCAAAATTTAATCGACGTATTAAGTTTATTTAATAAAGGCATGAAATTAGCATTGAATAATGCTTTATATTTTCTAGTAATCTGAATACCCAAATATTTAAATTTTTCTGTTGCAATTTTAAAGGGGAACTTCAGTAAGTGTGTAGGTTCTTGAGGTTTTAATGTCATGATTTCACTTTTATTCCAGTTTATTCTATATCCAGAAAAAGACCCAAATTCCTCTATTAAGTTTAATAAATTTGGTATGCTCGTTTGTGACTTTGTAATATATAAAAGTATATCGTCTGCATATAATGAGATTTTATTCTTTGAGTCTCTGGTATTATAGCCCTGAATATTCGGATGAATTCTTATACTTTCAGCCAGGGGTTCTATCATAAGGGCAAATAGCAGGGGTGATAGTGCACATCCCTGCCTATTACCCCTTGATAGTTGAAATTTTTGAGATAACATGTTATTAGTTAAAATTCTTGCCATCGGTTTATCATATAATAATTTTACCCATCTTATAAAATTCTCTCCCATATTAAATTTTTGTAGTACTTTATATAAGTATTGCCACTCTACCTGATCAAATGCTTTCTCTGCATCCAAAGAAATAATTGATATATCTTCTTCCTCTACTTTATGCGAGTACATTATATTAAACAGACGTCTCAGATTATTAAATGAGTATCTTTTAGGTATAAACCCCGTTTGATCAGGGTTTATCAATTTACTAATATATTTGCTTAATCTTCTTGATAAAATCTTTGCTAAAATTTTCTGATCTGTATTTAAAAGTGATATAGCTCTGTACGAGCCCGGAGCTCTGTAAGAGGGAAGTCTTTTAGGACCGAGATGAGAAAATCATTTTTTACGCAGAGACTAATGAATCTGTAGAATTCTCTGCCACAGAAGGTAGTTGAGGCCAGTTTATTGGCTATATTTAAGATATGGCCCTTGTGGCTAAAGGGATCAGGGGGTATGGAGAGAAGGCAGGGATGGGATACTGAGTTCGAATGATCAGCCATGATCATATCGAATGGCGGTGCAGGCTCGAAGGGCCGAATGGCCTACTCCTGCACCTATTTTCTATGTTTCTATGTCTATGTTTCTATGACTTTTTTTAATACTGAAGATATGAAAGTGAATTAAGTGACAAATTAAACTTATTTTTATGCTTTATCTGATGGGATAAATTGCAGACTTGATTTTTAAAATCTCAAAAATTTGTAACATTGCTTGATGGGGGCATGCACATTGAATTCTCCCAATTTTGTTAGCCCTTGCTGTCTCCTCCTCTTCCTACCTCTCCTTCGGCCCTCTGGCTGTCTCCTCCTCCTTTTTCCTCTATTCTCCCCGCCCCCAACCAGTCTGAAGAAGGGTTTCGGCCTGAAACGTTGCCCATTTCCTTCGCTGCATAGATGCTGCTGCACCCGCTGAGTTTCTCCAGCATTTTTGTCTACCTTCGATTTTCCCGCATCTGCAGTTCCTTCTTAAACAAATAACATTCACCAAAGATCCTATAGCTCCACTATGGGATCTTTGCTGCCGCATGGAGTCAGTCGCATGCTGGTGGGACAGGCCTCGTAAACAAAGATCTTAAAGCGGAGCAAGATAGGCTACTCCTGCGAAATGCAATGGGCTGACGTGTAGTAGCTATGGAGGGGATCATGGGCATTTTCCCCGCCCATTTTAGTAACCTGAGCCTACCTGACCCGACCCGACTCGCAATGTAATCAATGTTGCGGGGCAACAGTTTGTGTGTGTGATATAGGGTTAGATTCATAATTCTGTCAGTTCATACTTCTTGTCAAGAATAAAATTTGTTCTGGTAATTGTCTTTTTTTATGTTTTTTAAATCATTTCTTTTTAAATGGCTCACAAGCAGTCTTTGAGTTGATTTTGTAGTAACCGGAACCGACCCGACTCGCAGGGTAATTGACGTTGCGGGGGAAGTTTTTGTGTGTGATATAGGGTTAGATTCATAATTCTGTTAGTTCATAATTCTGTTAATTCTTGTTAAAGAATAAAATGTTTATAAACACATACATGAAAATTATATAAATGTATATAATCATATAACACACACAATTATATTTCAGACTAGACAAGGGACATTAAATAAGAAACATTGTTCTTTGCTCGTAAACACTGCCTCGTTAACCTGCCGTCACTCATGAGCGCGCTCCAGTTAAAGCTCCATTCACAAAATCCTTTGTTCTCTCTGACATCAGCGGGGCCGCCCACTGACGCGTGATTGGCCGGTCCAGATCACTATGACCCGCCCAATGACGCGTGATTGGTGGATCCAGACCACGATAGTCCGCCCACTAACGTGTGATTGGCCGGCCGTGATCACGATGGCCCATCCGCTGACGCGCGATTGGTCGGCCCAGATCTTGATGACCCGCCCCCTTAAGCATGATTGGTCGGTCCAGATCACCATGTCCCGCCCACTGATGCGTGATTGGCCAGACCAGGATAGCCCGCTGACCGCGTGATTGGCCGCGCCATCCCTTCTCTCCAGGGATGTCAAGTCAAGTTTATCCGTCAGATACACACACGAGATGTGCAGTGAAATGAAAAGTGGCAAATGCTCGCGGACTTTGTGCAAAAAGACAAACAAACAAACAACCAAACAAACTATAAACACGTGTTCAAAGGGGAACTGCAGATGCTGGAATATCGAAGGTACACAAAATTGCTGGGGAAACTCAGCGGGTGCAGCAGCATCTATGGAGCGAAGGAAATAGGCGACGTTTCGGGCCGAAACCCTTCTTCAAACTATAAACACAATCATAAACACACACATATTATTTTACATATTAAATATTGGAAGGAAAAACGTTCAGTAAAGTTAGTCCCTGGTCCTTTGGGACTGCCCTGAGATACTGGAGGAGGAGCAGGAGCAGCATCTTTAGCTGGGACAGCCCTGAGATACTGGAGGAGCAGCAGCAGCATCTTTAGCTGGGACTGCCCTGAGATACTGGAGGAGGAGCAGCATCTTTGCTGAGACTGCAATGAAATACTGGAGCAGCATCTTTGGCTGGGACTGCCCACAGATACTAGAGCAGGAGCAGCAACTTTGGGACTGCCCTGAGATACTGGAGAAGCAGGAGCAGCATCTTTGGGACTGCCCTGAGATACTGGAGAAGCAGGCGCAGCATATTTGGGACTTCCCTGAGATACTGGAGGAGCAGCAGCAGCAGCATCTTTGCTCAGACTTCCCTGAGATACTGGAGCAGGAGCAGCATCAGCATCTTTGCCGGGACCAAAGATCTTATAAGATCTTTAGCTGGGACTGCCCTGAGATACTGGATCAGGAGCAGGAGCAGCATCTTTGTCAAGTCAAGTCAAGTCAAGTTTATTCGTCACATACACATACGAGATGTGCAGTGAAATGAAAAGTGGCAATGCTCGCGGACTTTGTGCAAAAAGACAAAAAAACAAACAACCAATTGAAGTTTCCTTATTGGATCTTAACTATTTACCAATAATGTGATGTAGCACTTTCTTACTGATAAACACAATCATAAACACACACATATTCTTTTACATATTAAATATTGGAAGGAAAAAACGTTCAGTAAAGTTAGTCCCTGGTGAGATAGGAGTTTACAGTCCGAATGGCCTCTGGGAAGAAACTCCTTCTCAACCTCTCCGTTGGCTATTTCCATGCCTGTCCTGTCCCGCTGAGTTATAGACCCAGAGACAGACAAAAAAACAAACAACCGTGCAAGCTATTCATTCACACGTGGTCAGTATCTGTACATTTAATAGTGTTATTTATTCATGCGATGACTTCGACTTCTGTACATTCATCACCTATCGTTCCAGAGAGTACTCGTGGAAAAAACGTTA
Organism: Amblyraja radiata; assembly: GCF_010909765.2. Lineage (NCBI taxonomy): Eukaryota > Metazoa > Chordata > Chondrichthyes > Rajiformes > Rajidae > Amblyraja > Amblyraja radiata. Next base: position 13,801,537 of record NC_045985.1, on the reverse strand, counting down.
AAACGCGTGCAAAGGTTGTAATTTGTCTGTACACAAAAAAGCTGGAGAAACTCAGCGGATGCAGCAGCATCTATGCAGCGAAGGAAATGGGCAACATTTCAGGCCGAAACAATTCTTCAGACTGGTGGGGGAGCGGGGAGAATAAAGGAAAAGGGAGGAGGATATAGCCAGAGGCGAAACTATCGCCAAGCCTACGCTTGGTCTCAGACTCTGCACAGTAACATCACTTCAATACCAGACACTGCAATGAAGAAGGGGTCTAGTCCCGAAACGTCACCCATTCCATCTCTCCAGAGATGATGCTTGTCCCGCTGAGTTACTCCAGCTTTTTGTGTCTATCTGCAGTACCTTCTTATACGCTCGATTTTTATTTAATAATCTCATCTGTAAACTTGAATTCAATGATTCAATTATACTCTATTGTCACGTGTACCTTGTGACAGTGGAATTATTTGCTTCTGCATGCAAACCGGTAAAATACAGACCTCGCCTCCTCCATGGCCAGAGTGAGTCCCACCGCAAATTGGAGGAGCAGCACCTCATATTTCACTTGCGTAGTTTGCACCCCAGCGGTATGAACATTGACTTCTCCAATTTCAGGTAGTCCTTGCTGTCCCCCAGCTCTCTCACATCCCACTGTCTCCGCCTCCTCCTTTCTTCTTCCCGCCCCTCCCCCATCCCCATACCAGTCTGAAGAAGGGTGATAACATCACTTCAATACCAGACACAATAACATCACTTCAATACCAGGCACTGTAATGAAGAAGGGTCTCGACCCTAAACGTCACCCATTCCTTCTCTTCAGAGATGCTGCCTCACCCGCTGAGTTTCTCCAGCATTTTTGTCTACCTTCGATTTTTCCAGCATTTGCAGTTCTTTCTTAAACAATTGTTCAATGTACCTCGGATCAGTGAAATGCCTTGTTTTTGCCAGTAACCCGGTAAAATACAGACCTGACCTGGGCGGTACAGTGGGCGCCGACTAGGTTGCGAGAAGTTCATGGAACAGTCTATATTTCCCCGCAGCGGTGAACCAGGCCCCGCCGCACCAGGCAGCAGGCGCCCCCGCGCCGGGTCCCCCTTCGTTCTCGGCTGCCCCCCGCCGGGTTGCTCTCGGCTTGGAATGATTCAGGGCTATTTTCCCAGCGTGGAAAAGTCAATGATGGGACGACATGGATTTTAACACAGTACGGGGATCTTTCAAGGAGATGTGCGGGGCATGTTTTATCACACAGGGTGATGGGTGCCTGGAACGCGCTGCTGGAGTGGTGGTCGAGGCACATACGGTGGAGGCATTGCAGTTTGATGTGGGGTGAAGGAACTGTTCTGGTTCTAGATGGCCGTCAACAAAACCGACAGGTTCATTAGAGCTCCCATACCCAGCTCCTTACCCACAACCATTAGGTTCTTGAACCGACCTGCACTGCCCGCGTTTGGCCCATATCCCTCTAACCTGTCCTAGCCATGTGCCTGTCTAAATGCTTCTGAAACGTTACGATAGCGCCCGCCTCATATACCTCCTCCAGCAGCTCATTCCATACACCCACCACCCCTTGTGTGAACAAAGTTACCCCTCAGGTTCCTATTAAACCTTTCCAACCTCACCTTAAACCTATGTCCTCTGGTACTTGATGCCCCTCCTCTGGGCAAGGGGCTCTGTGCGGCTACCCGATCTGTTCCTCTCATGATTTTTTTACATCTCTTCTAAGATCATCCCTCATCATGGAAAAGCAGCCAACATAATCAAATACTTGTCCCACCCCGGTCATTCCTTCTTCTCACTGTTCTTGTCGGGCAGAAGGTACAGAATCTTGAAAGCGCGTACTACCAGTCTCAGGAACAGCCTCCTTCCCTCTGTTATCAGGCTTCTGAATGGTCCTTCCATAAGCTAGACATTGTGTGTTGAAGGGCCTGTTCCTGTGCAGTATTGATGACGACTTGTTTTCTCTGTTGAGCGGCAGTGCAAGGTTCATTTTCTGACCAGAGTGGAGCTTACTTTACTTTAGAGATACAGCATGGAAGTAGGCCCTTCGGCCCACCGAATCCACATCGACCATCGATCACCAATTAACACTTGGTCTCTGTTATCCCACCTTCCCGTTCACTCCCAACATACTTGGGGCAATTTACAGAGGACCAATTACCCTACAAACCCGCATGTCATTTGAATGTGGGAGAAAACCGGAGCACCCGGAGGAAACCCATGCGGTCACAGGGAGAATGTGCACGTTCCGAACAGTGAACATGGTCAGGATCGAACCCGGGTCTCTGGCCCCTTGAGGCAGTGGTTCAATCTGCTTCTCCATATCACCTCAGAAATATTAACCCTTCCCTTTCCAGATACTGTACACTGCCCGACCTGCTGAATGCCGACAACGTTTTCTGTTTTTTTGTTGGCCTTTTATGGTCAGACTCACGTTCCAATCACCCATTTAACTGGAAAAACTTTAGTTTCAGGGAATGAAATTTACCCGAAGCTGATTACAAATGACTTCGGCTTTCTGGTCAGGGCTGTGATTGACGGGGCTGAGCTCCGCCTCCCCTCAGCCGGGCCCCGCCCCTTTCATTGATCGTTCCACAGCTCCGGGCTCCCCCGGGTCCTAAACCCCGCCCACATGTTGTTGTCCAGCCTCACTGACCTCCTCTGGCAGCTTGTTCCATTTCCCCACGACCTTCTGTGTGAAAATATTGTTCCTCAGGTTCCGATTAAATCTTGCACCTCTCACCACAAACCTGTGTCCTCTAGTTCTCGACTCCACTACTCCGGGTAAAAGACTGTGCATTCACCCTATCCATTCACCTCTTGATCCCATGCACTTCAGCCTCCGGCGCTCCAATTAATTACTGCAGGGCGTCAGCTGTTTCAGCGAATGGGAATGCGTTTTGAACCAGGACGTGGAGGTTAAAATGGCTGCGAAAGAGCAGGTCGAGAGTTTAACCGAGGAGGCAGTTTGTCCCATCTGCCTGGATTTCTTCACCGATCCGGTTATACTGGAGTGTGGGCACAACTTCTGCCGCTCCTGTATCACACAGAGTTGGGACAGGGAGGGGAGAAACTCCTGCCCGGAATGTAGAGAGGAATTTACAGACCGCACCCTCAGGGTGAATCGGGCCTTGGCGAGACTGAGAAAGCTCGAACACTGAGCCTGAATCGGACAGAGAAGGAAAGTAAACTTCAGTGCGAGGAACATCAGGAAGAACTGAAGCTGTTTTGTGAAACGGACAAGAAGCTGATCTGTGTGATTTGTGCAGCTGGGCGGGAACACAGGTCTCACAACTTCATGCCGGTTAAAGAAGTTGTTGAAACCTACAAGGTAAAAGCAAACTGAATTTGATCGCATTATTGTTTAATTCAACCTTTATAATCTAACACTTTTATTCTCTGATTTTCAATCACAATCCCTGGATCAGGTGAAATCTTCCATTCAGTCTCTTTCAAAAAAGAAATCAGGGATCCAGCGAATGGAGCAGCAACAGAAAGAAGATTTCTGGAGTTCTGGTGAGGCTTTTAAGTTTCGATTTCCTGATCTTGTGTAGATTTGATCCCTGTGATACGTGTAATAATAGGGCAGCGCAGTGACACAAGTAGTGCTGCTGTCTCCTAGTTCTGGTGAGCGGGTTCGATCCTGACCTCGGGTGCTGCCCGTGTGGTTCACGCCTTCTCCCTGTGACCGCGTCGGATTCCTTCCACGTCCCCAATACACGCTGGTTCAATGGTCAATCGGTGACTGTTATAATCCCTGGGAAAATAGGTGGTGGACGGATAAATGGGAATTAATGGGCACGTGAAAAAGAATAGGCAGCAGAGAATTGTATTAGGGGTAGAGGATTGATGGGTTATAACATTACCCTCACGACATTTCAGAAGCATTTAGACAAAGAATTGAATTGGCAAAGCAAATAAAATATGTCCAGGACAAATGTTACGGTCAAAGTCGTGAGGAAACACAACCAGTGACATTATATATTGATCTTCACCTTTTATTTCACAGGAACAGTCACATGACCTTCAGTCCAAGATCACATCCCAGTATGCTGAACTGAACCAGATTCTCACTGAGAAGGAGCAGCGCACACTGGCAGATATCCGGGAGGAAGAGAAGAAGATTCTAAATACAATGGAGACAAATCTTGGAAAGATTCAAGAGAATTTAAAATCTATTCAGGAGGAACTCTTAAAGTTGCAGCAACAGATGGATCAAAAAGACAGTGTGGAGTTTCTGAAGGTGACTGGTTACACTACAGTTTGGTGAAGTGAAAGTGCAGTCACATGGGTGACACTTCAGAAATAAATGCTGCATTTACCAGTAATTCGGAACTGAGTAAATGTTCCCCCTGTTCCAGCTGTTGTTGTTCAGAAACTAATTGGCCTCCCGCTGAATCTATGGGATCTCAGGACTGTCTGGCGGGAATGTATAGAGGTGTTTGTATTATGTCGAGTTTAGAACAATGACACGTGATCCTATATTTGATCCCAAGGACCACGAATGGACAGAGGGCAGTGAATATCTGGGATTCTCCAACCAAGAGACTCTGAGAGGTTTTACATGTTAGACATATTTTAAACCAGAGGAGGATACATTAAAAAAAAATCGGGTAATTGTAATCGATGGGAATGGGGCTAAGAGGAGGAGTTCAGCCCTGGGCTAGATCAGCCATGACCACATTGTGGGATTAACATTGAAATCTAGAACGTGGCGCACACATCAGATTGATCATTTATATCCGGTTCCCATCAGCAGTGGGTGGTCACCTTGGGGGAATTTGCTCTGTTTGTTTGGCCACTTTGTTTCACCATAGAATGACATTTGGCCCATCCTATCCAGTCAAGATTTCTGTTCCACTCATCATCCCTCCCATCTACTCTCCACAACCAGTAACAATAACCCAAATTCCAGGAGCCCTAATGTGTGTATCCCGCTTGCATTTAAATTTATCTCTGCTGTTGGCTTCAGTCCCTCCAGTGCAAGTGAGGTCCATGTTCTCATGACTGCATTCCTTTTGGTAATAATTGAAGACCAGTTACATTTCAGCTTTGATTATTGGTCTCCTTGTCGATTTGAGATATTATTTCATCCCCACCTATTTAAATCCACCAATAATATTAAATTCCCTCTCAATCCTGACATCCTCTCCAGATGAAATCCCACGACCTGCCCAGTCTTTTCATTAAGTTCCATTCCCTCAGTTATGACGTCATTCTCATGAACATTCCTTGTGCTTTCCCCCATCGTTCTACATCTCTGCGACAATATCCGCTTTCTGTCTGCATGGCAGTGGCGATAAGAGTTGGGAAATGGGAATTATCAGAGGGTTGTAGAAATTTGGTGAAATTCCAGCTGTCGGGATGAGGACGGTCCATCTCAGTCAATTGAGATTTGTGTTTTATTTTTTTCAGGAGAAAGCTGGTCGCAAGCTAAGGTAGGACATTGTCTTGATGGAAACATTGTAAGTGTTTTGTGGAACAACTCAAAACATTTCTACTGCTTAGTTTATAACCAACTGTTCATTATTTCCAGGGTTTGTGATGAAGCCAAACCAGTGGTGGATAAAGTCTTACCGATTGAAAAGTTTCATTGCCCTGTTTCGTTCAACACGACACTCAAGGAAACATCTGATGACTTCAAGCGAGGTAAAGCTTGTACCTTTTCCATTATTCTTGTTTCTGACACCTTTAAGCCATACACCTGACATCTTATCATTTCCCAGCCTCGCACAGCCCGGTTTTACCTTCTCCCCAAAATCCATAAACACAACTGCCCTGGCAGACCCATTGTTTCTGCCTCCTCCTGTCCCACTGAAATGATTTCCACGTACCTCGACTCCATCCTATTCCCCCCCGGTCCGATCTGTACCGACCTATGTCCGAGAGCAAACCATGCCATTTGTCACTTTAATGACTTCCACATTCCGAGCCCCCACCCCCTCATCTTTACAATGGACGTTCAGTCACTCTACACCTCCATCTCCATCCAGGAAGGACTTAAAGCCCTCTCCGTTTCTTCCTCGACCGCAGAACCATCCAATTTCCCTCTACTAACACTACTCCGCCCACCGGAGCTGGTTCTCACTCTTAATAACTTCTCCTTGGAATCCTCCAAGGCCCTATCCCCGAACTCTATCTCTATTACACTGATGACTGCATCGGTGCTACCTCCTGCACCCATGCAGAACTCATGGACTTCATCAACTTCATCACCAATTTCCATCCTGCAATCAAATTTACTTGGACCATCTGCGACAGCTCCCTCCCCTTTCTTGATCTCACAGTCTCCATCACAGGAAATAGACTATCAATAGACGTCTATTACAAATGGGGGTTCCCCTCTCCCACCATAGATGAGGCCCACACGTGTCTCCTCGGTATCCTGCAGCTCTGCCCTTGCTCCCCCTCCCCCTAGTCACAACATAGACAGAGTCCCCCTTGTCCTTACCTTTCACCCGATCAGCCGCCACATACAACAACTAATCCTCCAACATTTCCGCCACCTCCAATGGGATCCCACCACTAGCCACATCTTCCCATCGCCATCCCTTTCTACCTTCCACAGAGACCGTTCCCTCCACAACTCCTTGGTTAACTCATCCCTTCCCACCTAAACCACCCTCTCCCCAGGTACGTTCCCATGTAACCGCAGAAGATGCAACACTGGTCCCTATAACTCCTCCCTCGACTCTGTCCAGGAACCCCAACAGTCCCTTCAGGTTAGGCAGAGGTTCACTTGTACCTCCTCCAACCTCATCTACTGTATCCATTGTTCAAGATGTGGACTCTTATACATTGATGAAACCAAACGCAGACTGGGCGATCGTTTCGCTGAACACCTTTGCTCAGTCTGCCTGAACCTACCTGATCTCTAGGTTGCTGAACACTTTAATTCTCCTTCCCATTCCCACACAGACCTTTCTGTCCTAGGTCTCCTCCATTGTCAGAGTGATGTTAAACGCAAATTGGAGGAACAGTATTTCATATTTGGCTTGGGCAGCTTACAGCCCAGTGGTATGAAATGTTGATTTCTCTCACTTCAGGTAGCCCCGGCATTCCCTCTCTCTCTCTATCCCTCCCCCACCCAAGTCGCACTAGTTTCTCATTTTCACCAAACAAACAGCTAACAATGGCCTGTCTCCTATATCATTGTTATTTTTTACATATCTTCCATTCATTGTTCTTTAACTCTTTACATCATCGCCTATATCTCTTGTTTCCCTTATCCCTAACCAGTCTGAAGAAGGGTCTCGAATCGAAACGTTACCCATTCCTTCTCTCCAGAGATGCTGCCTGTCCCGTTGAGTTCCTCCAGCTCTTTGAGTCTATCTTCAGTTTAAACCAGCATCCGCAGTTCATTCCTATACATCTTTAAGCAATACATAGATGCAAAGATTAATTCTATTGTGGACTGAAGGGAAATTGGAGATTTGATCTACCACTAAACTCATCAGCTGGGAAGCATCATAAAGTCAGAGGTTTAGACTCTCCTGCCTTGGATAAAATACTGTTCCTATTCACCTGATTTGTGCACATTATATACATCTTATAAACATTTTTAAAAGCATTCTGATGGGCTCCAAAGACAAATGTCCCTGCCTGTCCAACGTCTCCTTATAACCCAGCCCTTCAGATCTGATGAAATTATTGTAAATCCTTTTGCACCCTCTCTAATTTGCTAACAACCTTATTGTGTCAAATGCTGTATTTAATATCCTGACCTATGAAAGCATGAGTGACAAACACATTCTTCACCACACTGCCTGTCCCTGTTGCATCTTCCATGGCACTGTGTACCTGCAGCCCGAGATCTCTCAGTTCTATAAAATTCCCCGTTTACTGTGTATGTCCTGCCCTGGCTTGTCTCAGCAAAGTGCATCACCACACCTTCACATGAGTAAATCCCACCTGCCGTTCCTGAGCCCATTGGCCCAGTTCACAGGGATCCCATTTACTCTCAGATAACCTTCTTCACTCTCCACAATGTCACCAATTTTAGTTCCATCTACAAACTGACTAACCGTGCAACCTACATACACACCCAATCGTGTATATAAATAAGGAACAACAGTGGACTCTGTGAAAAACACCCCTCTACCAACATCCTCTGTCTGCGACCTTCAGGTAAATGGTGTATTCCATCGGCTAGTTCACCCCGGATTCCATGAGATCCAACCTTCCAGAGCGGCCTCTCATGCGGTGTGTAGAAGTTGCATCTCTCAGAGGGTAGTGAATATCTGGAATGTTGTGTCCAAGGTGGTGGTAAAAGGCTGAGTTGTTGGATATGTGCAACTTGGCTACAAATAAATATTTGATTGATCGAATATTTAAGATTATGGGGAACTCACACAGAAGATGAATTGGTGGCAGCTTAGATCAGCCATGATCACATTGAATGGAGGGGCAAGCCTGAGGAGCGGATCCTCATCCTGCTCCTGTTTTCTTGTGTTCGTATGCTCCTGTGTACCGATAAATAGACAGACTTGACACAGAGGGAATGCAACAAAGATTAACAATACTTGTTCCTGGGACAATGAGTTTGCTCTGCGGGGTGAGATTGAGTAGACTAGGCCTGTGTACTCGAGAATTCAGGTGGAAAGGAGGAGATCTCAGTGAAATACAAAGTTCTTACAGGGCTCAGTGGGCTGGATGCAGGGAGGATGTGTCCCCTGTCTGTGGGGTCTGTAGAACGGCACCCTCTCAGAATTTGGGCTGGACCATGTAGGACAGAGATAAGGAGACATTACTGCACGCAGAGACTGGAAAACCTTTGGAATTTCCTCTTATCCTTAAACTGTGATCCCTAGTTCTGGACTTCCCCAACATCGGGAATAATCTTCCTGCATCTAGCCTGTCCAACGCCTTAAGAATTTTGTAAGTTTCTATTAGACCCCCCCTCAATCTTCTAAATTTCTGCGTGTACAAGCCGAGTCTATCCAGTCTTTCTCCATATGAAAGTCCTGCCATCCCAGGAATCAGTCTGGTGAACCTTCTCTGTACTGCCACTATGGCAAGAATGTCTTTCCTCAGATTAGGAGACCAAAACTGTACGCACTCATTTGTTTTTTTGTATAAAAATTTTGGACTGACATTTTTGAGATCTTCACAAAATTATTTAAAATAAAATTGATACAAAAGCAGAATTGATTATTTTTGGAACAATGGAGGGCAGCCCTGAACTAACTGTGTTTCAAAAGAATCTATTTAATTACGGGTTAATTACGAGAAAAAACTTATACTTAAATTCTGGAAAAACGCCCCTATACCAACAATAAATATGTGGATTTCAAATATGTTCGAAACATAACACCTGGAAGATATGAGACTCCTTCTTGCAGGCAAATCAGACCACTTCCAAAAGACGTGGTCTGCATTTATCAACTTACTACAAGTATAAGGTGCAACAGAACTCTGAAAAGAAATGGTTTCAGGCTCTGGTAAGGGGGGATGAAACATACGAAGTTGGTATATCCCTTTCTGCCCTGTCTTCTTAATAGAGCTTTTGTTTCATTTTCTCTTTTTTCTTTTCTACGGCCTATTTCTTAACTTTTTTCTCTAACTCTTCGCGTAATGGGTCTTTTTTCTTGATCACTTTTTCACGCAATCACGACTCTTTCTCACTTTCTTTACTTTTTTCTCTTTTGAAAGCTTAAAAAATGAAGTGGTACAAGAAATGTAATAAGTTATATTTGGCTTGTATTAATGTAATGTACTTTACTTCTAAAAAAAAATTGTTAAATAAAATAAATATAATGATAATAATTTTACTGGAGCAAAAATAAAATATCTTTATAAAGCATCTTTAGGGTGGCATTGTGACGTAGTGCGAAAAGAGTGAAGACATACACCACCAGATTCAGGGACAGTTTCTTCCCAGCTGTTATCAGGCAACTGAATCATCCTACCACAACCAGAGAGCAGTCCTGAACTACCATCTACCTCTTTGATGACCCTTGATCAAGCTTTGCTGGCTATACCTTGCACTAAACGTTATTCCCTTATCATGTATCTGTACACTGTAAATGGATCGATTGTAATCATGTGTTGTCTTTCTGCTGACTGGTTAGCACGCAACAAAGGATTTTCACTATACCTCGGTACACGTGACAATAAACTAAACTAACTAAACTGGCGTTAGATCACCTGCCTTACGGCGCCAGAGACCCGGGTTCAATCCTGACTACGGGTGCTTGTCTGTGCGAGGTTTGTACATTCCTACATGGGTTTTCTCCGACATCTTCGGTTTCCTCCAACGCTCCAGAGACGTACAGTTCTGTAGGTTAATTGGCTTGGTATAAATGTAAATTGTCCATAGTGTGTGTAGGATAGTGTTGATGTGCGGGGAACGCTGGTCGGTACGGTCTCAGTGGGCCGAATGGCCTGTATCCGCGCTGTATCTCTAAACCAAATTAAACAAATTACAAAACCAGGGCCAGACATGGCACAACAAACGTGAATAAAAGCATTACACCAAAATTACGGACGCACGGGCGGAACCACAGATTTGCACGATAATCCCGCAGCTAATTCGTGAATGGAGGGGGCGAGAGAGGGGGGAGAAAAGAGTTAAGAGGAGAGGAGAAAATGAGAGGATTGGAGGGGGAGGGGGAGAGTGGAAGGAGCGGAGAGGGAGAATGGGCAAGACTGAGGAGGGGGAGGACTGACGAGGGGGGTGGGAGAGAGAGAGGGTGGGAGGTTAGAGAGGGGAGGAGAGAGAGTTGGAGGAGGATTCGGGGGAGTGGAGGGGGGCAAATATTAGTCGCTGGGGAGCGCGTGATCGAGACCCATGGAAGGTCGGGGAAAGGAGGGGGCGTAGGGTAGGCATCTGTCCCCGTAGGGCCCGAGACAGGTGGCACGGTGTGGACTGTCTTTGTACCGTCCTCCACCTCCCTCCCCCCCCCCCCCCCCCTTGAGTCCTCCCCCTTCCCTCAACACAGTCACGCATGTGGGAGTCTCTTCACCCCCCCCCCCCCGCCACAGTTCGGATGTATTGAAATAAAATTGGTCTTGCTCAACACTGGAGGTAGCGTGGGGGGACATTGAATGAAGCGCCGGGGGCCGGTGTACTGTACTGTCTGTGTGGACTTTGTGCGTTCCTTCCCCTGTGACCTGCCTGCGGTGGGTTTCCTCCCACACTCCAAAGACGTGCAGATTTGCAGGTTAATTGGCTTCGGTAAAAGCTACAAATTGTGTGTAGGTGGTGTGTTGTGTCGGATGGTGTTAGTGCACCGGGAGAGGAGAGGGAAAGGGGATCGTCCCCTTTGGGGTAAAAATCATAAGTGATAGGAGTAGAAGGCCATTCGGCCCATCAAGTCCAGCCCGCCATTCCATTGTGGCTGATCTATCTCTCCCTCCTAACCCCATTCTCCTGCCTTCTCCCCATAACCTCTGACACCCGTACTAATCAATAATCTATCTACAGTGCCCTCCATAATGTTTGGGACAAAGACCCATCATTTATTTATTCGCCTCTGTACTCCACAATTTGAGATTTGTAATAGAAAAAAATCACATGTGGTTAAAGTGCACATTGTCAGATTATAATAAAGGCCATTTTTATACATTTTGGTTTTACCATGTAGATATTACAGGAGAGTTCATACAAAGCCCCCCCCCCCCCCCCCCCCCATTTCGGGGGAACCATAATGTTTGGGACACAGCAATGTCATGTCAATGAAAGTAGTCATGTTTAGTATTTTGTTGCATATCCTTTGCATGCAATGACTGCTTGAAGTCTGTGATTCATGGACATCACCAGTTGCTGGGTGTCTTCTCTGGTGAAGCTCTGCCAGGCCTGTATTGCAACCATCTTTAGCTTATGCATGTTTTGGGGCTAGTCCCCTTCAGTTTTCTCTTCAGCGTATAAAAAGCATGCTCAATTGGATTCAGATCGGGTGATTGACTTGGCCACTCAGGAATTGACCATTTTTTAGCTTTGAAAAACTCCTTTGTTGCTTTAACAGTATGTTTAGGATCATTGTCTTGCTGTGGAATGAACCGCCGGCCAATGAATTTTGAGGCATTTGTTTGAACTTGAGCAGATAGGATGTGTCGATATATTTCCGAATTCATTAAATTACTACCATTAGTAGTTGTTTCATCAATGAAGATAAGTGAGTCAGTACCTTCAGCAGCCGTACATGCCCAGGCCATAACACCCCCACCACCGTGTTTCACAGATGAAGTGGTATGCTTTGGATCTTGGGCAGTTCCTTCTCTCCTCCATGATTTGCTCTTGCCTCAATATAACTCCGATAGAAGTTAATCTTCATCTCATCTGTTCACAAGACCTTTTTCCAGAACTGTGGTTGCTCTTTTAAGTACTTCTTGACAAACTGATTTTTGCGGCTAACCAGTGGTTTGCATCTTGCAGTGTAGCCTCTATTTCTGTTCATGAAGTCTTCTGCGGACAGTGGTCATTGACAAATCACACCTGACTCCTGAAGAGTGTTTCTGATCTGTCAGACAGGTGTTTGGGGTTTTTTCTTTACTATAGAGAGAATTCTTCTGTCATCAGCTGTGGAGGTCTTCCTTGGCCTGCCAGTCCCTTTGCGATTAGTAAGCTCACCAGTGCTCTCTTTCTTCTTAATGATGTTCCAAACAGTTGATTTGTAAGCCTAAGGTTTGGCTGATGTCTCTAACAGTTTTATTCTTGTTTCTCAGTCCCATAATGGCTTCTTTGACTTTTATTGGCACAACTTTGTTCCTCATGTTGATAAACAGCGATACAAGTTTCTAAAGGTGATGGAAAGACTGGAGGAAAGACTAGGTGCTGAGAGCTCTATTATACCTGCATTAAGGAGGCATTTAAACACACCTGAGCAATTACAAACACCTGTGAAGCCACGTGTCCCAAACATTATGGTGCCCTGAAATGGGGGGGGGGGACTATGTATAAACACAACTGTAATTTCTACATGGTGAAACCAAAATGTATAAAAATAACCTTAAATAATACTGACAATATGCACTTTAACCACATGTGATTTTTTTTCAATTACAAATCTCAAATTGTGGAGTACAGAGGCAAATAAATAAATTATGTGTCTTTGTCCCAAACATTATGGAGGGCACTGTATCTCTGCCTTAAGTATATCCATTGACATGGCCTCCACGGCCTGCTGTGGCAAAGAATTCCACAGGCAGATTCTACAGATTAACTCCACAGACCACCCTCTGACTAATGAAATTTCTCCTCATCTCCTTCCTAAAAAATGTCCTTTAATTCTGAGGCTATGACTTCTAGTCCTAGACTCTCCCACTAGTGGAAACTAATAAATTGTCCCCTAGTGTGTACGGAGTGGATGAGAAAGTGGGATAACTAGTGTGTTCAATGGTCGGCGTGGACTGAAGGTTCTGTTTCCACGCTGTATCTCTGTCTGTTTGGAGTTTGCACGTCCTCTCTGTGACTGCATGTGTTTCCTCCCACACTTCAAAGGCATGCAGGTTTGTGGGTTAATGGGTGTGGAGGGGTGGCTGGCAGTTGCCTGATGGGCCGAATGGCCTGTTTACGTGCTGGCTGGAGACAGAAACCCGGACAAAGGTCAGGACGATCGGGATTAAATAATTCACCAAAAAACTTCCAAACGGGAGATACCACGCTCCATCTGTCCCACCTCGTCCTTGTCTGAAGAAGGGTCTCGACCCGAAAAGTCACCCATTCTGATAGAATCTTATAGAAACATAAAATTCTTAAGGGATTGGACAAGCTAGATACAGGAAAAATATTCGCCATGTTTGGAGGGGGGGGGGGGGGGCAGAACCAGGGGTCACAGTTTAATAATAAGGGGTCGGCCATTTAGGACTGAGATGAGGAAAAACATTTTCACTCAGAGAGTTGTGAATCGATGGAATTCTCTGGCACAGAAGGCAGTGGAGGCCAATTCACTAGATGTTTTCAAGAGCGAGTTAGATTTAGCTCTTAGGGCTAACGGAATCAAGGGATATGGGGGGGAAAAGCAGGAACGGGGTACTGATTCTGGATGATCAGCCATGATCATGTTGAATGGCTGTGCTGGCTCGAAGAGCCGAATGGCCTACTTCTGCACCTATTTTCTAAGTAACATCCTCTCCACATCCACTCTATCCGAGCCTTTCACTGTTCGGTATGTTTCAATGAGGTCCCCCCTCACACTTCTAGACTCACTCTGTGACTTTGTGACAGGGTAGGGGAATGTGTCGCACCTATTCTCTATGTTTCTATTCTGTTTCTTCAGAGATGCTGCCTGACCCACTGAGTTACTCCACCTTTTTGTGTCTTATCTTCTTGTGTTGTGTGTTAGGGTAGATCTGCAGGCGTGGGGGGGGTTGTGGATAAAGGGACAAAGTGCTGGAGGGCCTCGTGGGTCAGGCGGCATCTGTGGTGGGGGCAGGAAGGGGTGGCGTCACATCTGGAGGTTTCCCCCAAGATGGACACAATAAGCTGGAGTAACTCAGCACGACAGGCAGCATCTCTGGAGAGAAGGAATGCGTGAGGTTTCAGGTCGAGACCCTTCTTCAAACTGAGAGTCGGGAGAGGGAGACACGGAGATATGGAAGGGTAAGGTGTGAAACGCAAGATCAAAGGGGACAAAGTTCAAGGAAAATGTAGAATGGGTCATTGTTGGCTGAGGTGAAGGTGACAATGAGGTGTACAAAGTAAAATATAACCAGGGGGACAGTCAGGCTGGTCGGAGAATAGGATGGGGGAGAGATGGATATAGCTTACACTGCACCATCTTGTGGAATAGGGTTCTAGGGCAGCACACAGTGTAGAGAGTAGACCTGCTGTCTCCCAGTGTCAGAGACCCGGGTTTGATCCTAACTTTGGGTGCTGTCTATGTGGTGTTCGCACGTTCTCCCTGCGACCGCATGGGTTTCGCCTCGCGTCCCAAAGACGAGGAACTCAAGACTGGGCGGTGGGAGGGGAGGCAGAAGCTGCAATCAATGCAGGGGAGGGGAGGAGGAAACCTAAAAAATAGGTGCAGGAGTACGCCATTCGGCTAAGAACAGTTTTGGTCTCCTAATCTGAGAAAATACATTCTTGCCATAGAGGGAGTACAGAGAAGGTTCACCAGACTGATTCCTGGGATGTCAGGACTTTCATATGAAGAAAGACTGGATAGACTCGGCTTGTACAAGCTAGACTTTAGAAGATTGAGGGGGGATCTTATAGAAACGTACAAAATTCTTAAGGGGTTGGACAGGCTAGATGCAGGAAGATTATTCCCGATGTTGGGGAAGTCCAGGACAAGGGGTCGCGGTTTAAGGATAAGGGGGAAATCTTTTAGGACCGAGATGAGAAAATCATTTTGAGAACAGAGAGTGGTGAATCTGTGGAATTCTCTGCCACAGAAGGTAGTTGAGGCCAGTTCATTGGCTATATCTAAGAGGGAGTTAGATGTGGCCCTTGTGGCTAAAGGGATCTGGGGGTATGGAGAGAAAGCAGGGACAGTATACTGAGTTGGATGATCAGCCATGATCATATTGAATGGCGGTGCAGGCTCGAAGGTCCGAATGGCCTACTCCTGCACCTAGTTTCTATGTTTTTATGAAAGAACTGCAGATGCTGGAAAAATCGAAGGCAGACAAAAATGCTGGAGAAACTCAGCGGGTAAGACACGCAAGGATTGCATGAGGCTGCCTCACCCGCTGAGTTTCTCCAGCGTTTTTGTCTACCTTCTTTGTACATGTGATTTGATGCCTGCCATCCGGGGCAGGATCCATGTGTTCACGTGATTACATGTGGCCCGCCATCTGCTCACAGACATGCGTCCTGGCCCCTATGCAGAACAAGGTTGCCGACCTCTGGACTAGAGGTACAGGGTACCGCTAACTGGAAACCCGCCTGGAGGGGAGGGAGGGCCGGTGCGCAGACCGGCTGCAGAAGGGGCTAAAAGGCCTTGACGGGGGGTGGCGGGGGGCGCTGGAGGCCCCGCACAGACTGGGGCCCGGCTGGACCAGGCGCTGCTCCAGGAGGCCGAGCACGTGGACCGGACGCAGCCTACAGAAGTGGAGGACAGCACGGCTATGTTCCTTTTTAAATCTTTTTATTAATTTTTTCAAAAACAAAAACAAAACAACACAAAAAAACCCAATAATGATAAACATAACAGTGATATTGATACATAGGGATCAGGATTACATTAATAACAGGTATAACCCAAGTATGAGTCCAGTGTCAAAATACACATTGGGTATAGACCTCCCGGTCTCCATGTAAATATAGTTAAGTGTTTAAAAGAGAACTTGTATATATAAAAACAAAAAGAGAAAATGAATTAAAAGAGAAAAACAAAACCCCCTAAACGCAAAACAAAATCTGGGCTACAAAGAATTTCAACAATTGAAGTCCCTGTTTGTCGTCAAGTCCGTCCCACCGTATAAAGGTAAAATAATTATAATAACGGTTGGAGAGGGGACAATTTATATTGTGTGAAAATGTTGAATAAAGCTTCCCCAAGTCCTATCAAATTTAACCAAGGGTTCAACAATGTCACTCCTAATGTTTTCTAAATTTAAACATTATATCGTTTCAGAGTACCAATGAAACGTGGTAGGAGGATTAGAGTCTTTCCCATTAAAGAAAATAGATCTTCTGGCAATTAATGTAGGAAAAGCAATCAGCCGATGGGCAGATAAGTAGAATCTAACATTGGTAGCCCAAATATTGCAGTAATAGGTTGAGGTTGTACCTAAAACTACAGAAATAGTGTCAAAAGTTTATTTCCAATATTTTTCCAATGTTGGGCAAGGCCAAAACATGTGAGTCAGTGAGGCCACTTCAGAGTTACATCTGTCACAGATAGGATTTATATCACCATAAAAACCAGCTAACTTATCCTTTGACATATGAGCGCTGTGAACCACCTTGAATTGTATCAGAGCGTGTCTTGCACACATTGAAGAGGTATTAACTAATTGAAGAATCCTCTCCCATTTCTCTATAGGTAGAGAAATTTGAAGTCTCTTTCCCAGAGAAATTTGAAGTTCTCTTTCCCAGTCATTCTTAATTTTATCCAATGTATCTATTTGTAATTTCAAAATCAACTCATAAATAGTCGTTATTAAACCTTTCTGATAAGTGTTCAAATGTAAAAATGTTTCCAAGATTTCGGTTTGATGTGTCTAATGTCTAAGTTGTAAATATCTAAAGAAATGTGAGTGAGGTAGATGATATTTATTGGAGAGTTGTTCGAAAGACATGAAACAGCCATCCAAAAACAAGTCACGAAAAACTGATAATCCCTTCCTCTTCCATAACAGAAAGGCTTGATCAGTACTAGGTTAGAAGGAAAAAAATAGATATGATAGGACTCGATAAGATAAAATCATTCAATCCAAAAAACTTACGAAATTGAAACCATATTCGGAATGTATGTCTTATTATTGGGTTAATCGTAAACTTATTCAATCTCGTAATTGTAAAAGGTAACGAGGCCCCTAGAATAGAAGCCAATGATAGCCCTTGCATAGAATCACGTTCAAGATTTATCCATCCTGGGCATTGGGTAGCTTCTAAATCTTTTGTCCAAATGGATAAATAGCGAGCATTAACTGCCCAATAGTAAAATCTGAGGTTCGGCAGTGCCAAACCACCATCTTTTTTTGAATTCTGTAAGTATTTTTTACTTAGTCTGGGATTTTTATTCTGCCATATCTATGAAGAAACTTTTGAGTCAAAAAAGATTTAGCAATAAAAATTGGTATCGTCTGAAATAAATACAAGCATTTATGTAGGATAAACATTTTAATAGCATTGATTCGGCCGATTAGAGATAAGGACATTGGTGACCATTTAGTAAACTGTTGTCTAATGTGGTCAATTAGGGGCATAAAATTGGCTTTAAATAGATCCTTGTGTTTCTTGGTAATCTTAATGCCTAAATAAGTAGAACAGTCGGTAGTCAATCTAAATGGAAACTGTCCATAATTCGAAATTTGATTGTTTAATGGAAAAAGCTCACTCTTACTTAGATTTAGTTTATAACCAGAAAAACTACTAAATTGATTAAGTGGTGCTACTGTTGCAGGAATAGAATTTTCCGGGTTAGAGATAAATAATAACAGATCATCTGCATAGAGAGATAGCTTATGCGTCTTATTCTCACCAACAATACCAAAAATATTAGGGGATTCCCTAATAGTGGTGGCCAAAGGTTCCAAAGTGATATCAAACAATAAAGGACAGCCCGTCTATTACCTCGAAAGAGCCCGAAAAAAGGGGATTTCTGATTACTGGTAAGTACAGAAGCTTGAGGTATATGATATATCAGCTTGATCAAAGAGATACATTTTGGACCAACCTTAATTTTTTCAAGTGTATTGAATAAGTATTCCCATTATAATCTATCAAATGCATTCTCAGCATCAAGTGAAATGACACATTCTAGAGTTTTATTTCACGCTGTATATACAATATTCATTAATCTCCTAACATTAAAGTATGAGTAACGATTTTTAATAAAACCTGTCTGATCTTCAGAAATAATTTGCGGTAAAAGATTTTCCAATCATAGAAACATAGAAACATAGAAAATAGGTGCAGGAGTAGGCCATTCGGCTTGTACTCGCTAAAATTTAGAAGATTGAGGGGGGATCTTATAGAAACTTACAAAAGTCTTAAGAGGTTGGACAGGCTAGATGCAGGAAGATTGTTCCCGATGTTGGGGAAGTCCAGAACAAGGGGTCACAGTTTAAGGATAAGGGGGAAATCGTTTAGGACCGAGATGAGAAAAACATTTTTCACACAGAGAGTGGTAAATCTCTGGAATTCTCTGCTACAGAAGGTAGTTGAGGCCAGTTCATTGGCTATATTTAAGAGGGAGTTAGATGTGGCCCTTGTGGCTAAAGGGATCAGGGGGTATGGAGAGAAGGCAGGTACAGGATACTGAGTTGGATGATCAGCCATGATCATATTGAATGGCGGTGCAGGCTCGAATGCACCTAATTTCTATGTTTAAAAATTCATGCATTATATTGGAATCAGTAGGAAATTCTGATTGGTATAGGGAGGTATAAAATTCCTGAAAGGGTTTATTAATTTCATCATGGTCTACAGTCAACGTACCATCCCGTTTACTCACTTTAATACTCTGACGTTTGGCTGACACAGCTTTTGACTGATTGGCCAGTAATTTGCCAGATTTATCACCATGTATATAAAATTGACTTTTGGTTTTAAGTAGCTGATTCTCAATCGGTGATACTAATAACAACTCATGTCTCAGTTGAAGTTCAACTCTATTCTTATAGAGCTCTAGACTAGGAGCTATTGAATATTTTTAATCAATTTCTTTAATCTCATCAGCCAATATACGTGTTTCATTTTTAGTTGTTTTTTTAGATCCCGCGGAGTATGAAATAATTTGTCCACGAATATATGCCTTAAAAGCTCTGTTCCAAAGGGGAAGAGAGATTCGAAGGGGAGCAATGGACTGACAAGGGAAGTCAAGGACAGTATAAAAATAAAGAGAAGAAGGAGAAGAAGTATAAGAAGGGGGCTATGAAGGCATGAGAGGGGAGCTGGCCAAGGTAGTCTGAAAAGGGATCCATGCAGGAATGATGGTGGAACAGCAATGGCAGGAATTTCTGGGCATAATCCGGAAGATGCAGGATCATTTCATTCCAAAAAGGAAGAAATAATCTAAGGGGAGTAGGAGGCAACCGTGGCTGACAAGAGGAGTTAGGGATAGAATAAAACTAAAAGAAAATATGTATAACACAGCAAAGAGCAGCCGGAAGCCAGAGGATTGGGAAACTTTCATAGGACAACAGAAGGAAACAAAACGGGCAATACGGGCTGTAAAGATGAAGTACGAAGGGAAGCTGGCCCGGAATATAAAGAAGGACAGTAAAAGCGTCTTTAGATATGTTAAGGGAAAAATGGTAGCAAAGTCAAATGTGGGTCCCTTGAAGGCAGACACGGGTGAAATTATTATGGGCAACAAAGAAATGGCAGAAGAGTTGTATTGTATTGTATTCTATTGTATTCTAATGACCACACAGCCAGGCTGGTGGAATTTGTTATCAGTACAGCTCGGTACAGGTTCCAACATTTCATCAAACATTAAACATATAACATAGATATACATACAGACAGACACATTACATAATACATAAGGGCCATGCTTATTCTTATTCCTCACCGTACAGAGTTTAAAATGTTAATTGCAGTGGGAATGAAACTGTTTTTGAAGCGGTTTGTTTTGGAGGCAATTGTCCTGTAACGCCTCCCAGAGGGCAGTAGCTGAAAGGCATAGTGTGCAGGGTGAGTAGGATCAGAGATGATCTTGCGGGCTCTGTGTAGTGTCCGTTTGTCGTAAAGTGATTCAAGGGATGGTAGGGGTAAGCCAATAATTTTGGATGCTCTGTTGATGATGCGCTGTAATTTCTTCCGGGAGAGTGAGTCGAGACTGCCGAACCAGACTGTGATGGATGAAGTGAGGATGCTTTCGATGATGGCTGTATAGAAGCGGAGCATGAGATGAGACCTTACTCTGAATTTCCTGAGCTGTCGGAGATGGAAAAGTCTTTGCTGGGCTTTTCCATAGATGTGGTCTGCGTTTGTCCTCCATTTGAGGTTGTTGCTGATGTGGGTTCCAAGGAGTCTGAATGTATCAGTGATGGAGATGGATTCACCTTTAATGAGCACAGGAGTTTTGGGGGGTGGCTGGCGTCTTGGGTCGATGATGAGTTCTTTTGTTTTTGATGAGTTGAGTAAGAGATCATGGTCTGTGCACCAGGTCACTGCTTGGTTGACCTGTGCACGGTATTCAGTTTCTTGGTTGTTGGTGATGAATCCTATGATGGTTGAGTCGTCCGCACATGATGCATCGTCCGCAATAGGTACTTCGGATCTGTCTTCACTAAGGAAGACACAAACAATCTCCCAGATGTACTGGAGGACAGAGGATCTAAGGGGGTAGAGGAACTGAAAGACATTTTCATTAGGCGAGAAATAGTAGTGGGACTGAAGGATGATAAATCCCCTGGGCTTGATGGTCTGCATCCCAGGGTCCTCATGGAGGTGGCTCTAGAAATAGTGGACGCATTGGTGATCATTTTCCAATGTTCAATAGATTAATTTAATAAATCCTTCCCTGCCCAACCTCTCCCTTTCGCTCTGGCCCCCAAATCCTGGCACCATCTTCGTAAATCTACTCTGCAGTTTTTCCCAGGAGGAGGTAGTTGAGGCCGGTTCTATTGCAACGTTTTAGAAGCATTTAGACAGGTACTTGGATAGGACAGGTTAGAGGGATATGGGCCAAAAGCGGGCAGTGCAGGTCGGTTCAAGAATCTAATGGTTGTGGGTAAGGAGCTGAGAATAGGAGCTCTAATGAACCTGTCGGTTTTGTTGACGGCCACATAGAACCAGAACATTTCCTTCAGCCCACATCACACTGCAATGCCTCCTCCATATGTGCCTCGACCACCACTCCAGCAGCGCGTTCCAGGCACCCACCACCCTGTGTAATAAAACATGCCCCGCACATCTCCTTGAAAGATCCCCCTACTGTGTTAAAATCTATGTCGTCCCGTCATTGACTTTTCCACGCTGGGAAAATAGCCCTGAATCATTCCAAGCCGAGAGCAACCCGGCGGGGGGCAGCCGAGAACGAAGGGGGACCCGGCGCGGGGGCGCCTGCTGCCTGGTGCGGCGGGGCCTGGTTCACCGCTGCGGGGAAATATAGACTGTTCCATGAACTTCTCGCAACCTAGTCGGCGCCAGAAACGTGGCCACTCTCTCTGTACCGCCCAGGTGAGGTCTGTATTTTACCGGATTGCATGCAAAAACAAAGCATTTCACCGCGCCTAGGTACATGTGACAATAGAGTATAATTGAGTCGTTGAGTGAATTCAAGTTTGACCATGAGACTGTTAAATAGAATTATAGTGTGTAGAAAGGAACTGCAGATGCTGGTTTAAACCGAAGACAGACATAAACACACAATGCTGGAATAACTCAGCGGGACAGGCAGCATCTCTGGAGAGAAGGAATGGGTGACGTTTCGGATCCTTCTTCATTACAGTGTTTGCTGCAGAAGTGATGTTATTGTGCAGCCTAATATAATGAACAATTCACGATAGGAAACACGGATGTATTTAGTTTAAGGGAATGAAATTTACCCGAAGCTGATTACAAATGACATCGGCTTTCTGGTCAGGGCTGTGATTGACGGGGCTGAGCTCCGCCTCCCCTCAGCCATGCCCCGCCCCTTTCATTGATTGTTCCACAGCTCCGGGCTCCCCCGGGTCCTAAACCCCGCCCACACGTTGTTGTCCAGCCTCACTGACCTCCTCTGGCAGCTTGTTCCATTTCCCCACGACCTTCTGTGTGAAAATATTGTTCCTCAGGTTCCGATTAAATCTTGCACCTCTCACCACAAACCTGTGTCCTCTAGTTCTCGACTCCACTACTCCGGGTAAAATACTGTGCATTCACCCTATCCATTCACCTCTTGATCCCATGCACTTCAGCCTCCGGCGCTCCAATTAATAAATCCTTCCCAGCCCAACCTCTCCCTTTCGCTCTGGCCCTCAAATCCTGGCACCACCTTCGTGAATCTACTCTGCAGTTTCCCCCAGCTCTTTATCCTGCCTTATATTGTCCCAAGCGCTACTCTCCGCTTTCATCTATATTCAGGACAGTTTAATGTGTAACTGACCCCTCCCTGCGGTCGAGAGCGGGAGAAGAACCCTCCATAGTTTCCGCGGGTGGATTTGTCTCCTTCCTTTAAAATGGTCGTAACGATGGTGACCCTCGGGTCCTGTGGCCGGCGCTCCTCTTCCCAGAGGAAGGCAGACATTGATGGTGAAATTCACCAGCGGCTTCAGTGCACCTGCACAACCTTTGGCCGTCTGAGGAGAAGAGTGTTTGAAGATCAGGACACAATTCGCAAGTCCTCGATCATTTTGTCACACACTTTCTGTCTTTCATCTCTGGACTTTGTCCAACCGTCTGCCGATCAACTCCCCCCTCTCCCCCTTAACTGTGTCAACCTATTACTAGCCAGGCTTTGTCCTGCCCCCTTCCTTCCATCGTTTTTCCATCTCCCACCCACCGCCCCTACAATCAGTCTGAAGAAGGCTCCAGACCCGAATCATCACCTGTCCATGTTCTCCAGAGGTGCTACTTGACCCGCTGAGTTAATCCAGCACTTTGTGCCTTTTTGTTGTGAAGCAGCATCTGCAGTTCCATGTTTCTGCATCTTCACACTGAACACTTGCAGCCGAATTACATTCAGTCCCCGAGACGGCTGCGTGCGCAGTGTCAGCAGTTTCAGCGAATGGGAATACGTTTTAAATCAGGAAGTGGATGGTTAAAATCAAATGTTAAAATGGCTTCCATAGACAGGTTTGAGAGTTTAACCGAGGAGATAGTTTGTCCCATCTGCCTGGATTTCTTCACCGATCCGGTTATACTGGACTGCGGGCACAACTTCTGCCGCTCCTGCATCACACAGAGTTGGGACAGGGAGGGGAAAAACTCCTGCCCGGAATGTAGAGAGGAATTTACAGACCGCACCCTCAGGGTGAGTCGGGCCTTGGCAAGACTGTCTGAGAAAGCTCGAACACTGAGCCTGAGCCTGACAGAGAAGGAAAGTAAACTTCAGTGCGAGGATCATCAGGAAGAACTGAAGCTGTTTTGTGAAACTGACAAGAAGCTGATCTGTGTGATTTGTGCAGGTGGGCGGGAACATAGAGATCACCGCTTCATGCTGGTGGATGAAGCTGCTGAAATATACAAGGTAAAAGCAAACCGATTTTGATCGTATCATTCTTTAATTCCATCTTTATAATCTAACACTTATTCTCTGATTTTCAATCACAATCCCAGGATCAGGTGAAATCTTCCATCCAGTCTCTTACAAAAAAGCAATCAGGGATCCAGCAAATGGAGCAGCAACAGAAACAGAATATTTCTGGAGTTCTGGTGAGGCTTTCCAGTTTCGATTTCCTGATCTTGTGTGGATTTGATCCCTGTGATGCGTGTAATAATAGGTCTAACTGTCTAAATGCTTCTGAAGTCTGAAGAAGGGTCTCGACACGAAACGTCGCCTATTCCTTCTCTCAATAGATGCTGCCTCACCCGCTGAGTACCTCCAGCATTTTGTCTACCTTAGACAAACTATTGAATTGCCAAAGTAAATAAAAAATGCACAGGCCAAACGTCACCATTAAAGTCGTGAGGAAACACAATCAGTGGCATTATATATTGATCTTCACCTTTTATTTCACAGGAACAGTCACACAACCTTCAGTCCAAGATCACATCCCAGTATGCTGAACTGCACCAGATTCTCACTGAGAAAGAGCAGCGCACACTGGCAGATATCCGGGAGGAAGAGAAGAAGATTCTGAATACAATGGAGACAAATCTTGGAAAGATTCAAGAGAATTTAAATTCCATTCAGGAGGAACTCTTAAAGTTGCAGCAACAGATGGATCAAAATAACAGTGTGGTGTTTCTGAAGGTGAGGGGTTACACTACAGTTTGGTGAAGTAAAATTGCAGTGGGTGACATTTCAGAAATAAATGCTGCATTTACCAGTAATTCGGAACTGAGTAAATGTTCCCTCTGTTCCAGCTGTTGTTCTTCAGAAACTAATTGGCCTCCCGCTGAATTTATGGGATCTCAGGACTGTCTGGCCGGAATGTAGAGATGTGTTTATATTATGTGGAGTTTAGAACAATGACAGGTGATCCTATATCTGATCCCAAGGTCCAGAGGACAGTAAATATCTGGGAGTGTCCAACCAAGAGATTCTGAAACGTTTTACATGTTAGACATATTTTTAAATCAGAGGAGGATACATTCAAAAGAAATTTGGGTAATTGTAATTGACGGGAATGAGGCAAAGAGGAGGAGTTCAGTCCTGGGCTAGATCAGCCATGACCACATTGTGGGGATTAACATTGAAATCTAGAACGTGGCACACACATCAGATTGATCATCTATATCCGGTTGCCATCAGCAGTGGGTGGTCACCTTGGGGGAAATTGCTCTGTTTGTTTTGTCCACCTTGTTTCACCATAGAATGACATTCCATTCTATATCATAGACAGGCCATTTGGCCCATCCTACCCAGTCACGATTTTCAGCTCCACTCATCATCCTCTCTATCTACTCTCCACACCTGGTAACAATATCCGCAAATTCCATGAGCCCTAATGTGTTTACCCCCACTGTTAATCCTGGCTAAATTGGACCAGCCAGGACTTCAAATGGGTTAAGGTTTCAGGGTTTTGCTGGGAGATTTGGTCAAATTGGAATTGCTCTCTGGGACAGGCTACGAGAGATGCCAGGAAGTCTGGAACTTAGATACAATTTGCAAGCAAAGAATGGGAAGCCTTGCAAATCCTGTCAATCTGGTACAAATGCATGAATGGATTGGATGGCGCAAACCAGACATATACCTTGTAAATAGCTTGTAAATATGTTGCAGAGTCTGACTCTGCTAAGTGTTGATTGGATGGGTGTGAGCCTTGTTGAGAGTTCTGTTCATCAGGGTAAATGTTTCCAAGTTGACTTCATCTTGAAGTCCGTTGTGAATACAATGTATTGATTGTTGTATCATTGGGTTAGGAAATGCCTGTTATGTATGGGGTTAATCGATATTGTAATAGGGTGGTTGCACGGAACGGCATTGTGGTCAGAGGGCTCGACTCACGGAGGCTGCTAATCCATCTGGAGGACATCCGTCACTTCCGGTATATGTTATTAATGCTAAAAACGCGTACTTTCCTACCTGTTAAAAACCGCCAAAATGTTGAATTTTTGCGCTGAAAAAAATTGTGGGAGTCGGGGTAAGTGTGAGAGACATGTACCCAACTTTAGAATTCCAAGCGTGAAGCGAAATGAAGGTATAGAGAAGCGAGAACTGAAGGGACAACAGCAGCTAAAGTGCTTGATAAACATTGGCCGTGCAGAT